>NC_056739.1:394889180-395161680 GCF_019279795.1 Protopterus annectens | reverse complement strand
AAATTGTCCCTAGGTACAGATCAGATGATTCAACCAAATACAGGAAGACATTAATCCAGCCATGAAGTCATCACTGAGTACTAAAATTAGAGGATAAGGTCGTACTCTGTGACCTCAAAGATGTACTATGCCAGAGTACTACTTTTCATAAATGGAGTTCTCAGCATGGAGGTCTTATTATTAGAGGTAACCCTAAAGTGATGAGCAGGAAGGTTTTAATATATCTACATTATCCCTTAAGTAGTGGCAGTAGCAACACTGAGATAGATTTATACATAGCTTAGCTGAGTTTAAATTCACTGGCTCTAGTAAAACCTGGGCCTGGATCCTTGCTTATGTCTCCCAGTCTGATTCATTTCAAGGTTTAAGCAAACAGTTTAGGAAGGCTCTTAATAACCACCATAATAGATGTGAGTAAGTAAACAAGTTACTGCTTCGTATCTTGGGCTTTATGCCAGGCCAGGCTTACTTGTATAAATCCCATTATGCCTTTGACACAATGAGTGGTTATTCGCTAGTTTCACAGTCTTCAAGAGACCACCGGTGACTGGCTCACTGCCACATTTGCATGTAGGAGTCCACTATAAATGTAATAGCCTACAAACCAACAGGCACAAAAGGAGCACTTCATGGGTACAGAAAGCCAACATAGTGCCATTGTAAAGAAATTTTTAGTGCCGCTCCGTGATCGCTTTTCACAGTACTAACCCACTTGAATGAAGACTGTATAAAAAAAATAAAAATAAAGAAGATAGAAGTAGGCTGTCTTATTTACATGACAGTTAACAGGAATTTAATTTCAAATATATGTTTATTATCAAGACTGCAATTCTGAAGGACAAACCATTGCTACAGGCTGCATTATTTAAGAAACTACTCAAAACACGTGTACAACACTTGACTCTTGTGCCTACTAATGTAGCATAGAGGTTACCAAGCTAGCCAGACAGAACAGGCAGCAATATGATAGATTTGGCTCTAGAACAGTAGGCTTCTTATATTTGTCAGTATGTTGATGCTTGTTACAACTTATATTATTTCATTTGTTTGCTTACTGAATGAGGTCAACCCAAGACCCTTGTGTCTTGGGTAGGGTGTCATAATATGCTCAACAGCAATTCTTAGACCTAGACTTCTGGTCTGTTGTATGTATTTACATATGTGTTTACACACAGACACACACACACACACACACACACACACACACACACACACACACACACACACACACACACACACTTAATCACTAACCTGTGCCTGCTGCTTAGACTCTAGTTGTAGATCCTTCTCCACTTAAAGGCACTAATGGGTGTTCTGAGAATGCCGTTGAATCAGATAGTGTTTCTGAATCACCCTAAAAGTTATCTGTCCTTATTGGGTTTTGCCCATTAAGAAATAAAATAAACAAATAAATTAACCTGATAATTGAATCCTCACAATTAATTGTATTTTGCTCTTTTGTATTTTGCTCTTTTAAAGGTTCTGTCTGAAAATGAAGCAGCCGAGTAGTGCACTTAGCCTGTAACTAAGCATATAAAAATGAAAGAAAAGCTCAACAGAGCACTTCATTTAAAAGATAGGAAGTGGATCCAAGAACATTGAGGGTAGTACCTGGAGTACTGTGCCCAGTTCTGGTGGCCATAATGAGGAGTAAAAATTAGGATGGGTGAAAGTGAAAATTAGCATGGAAATTACCAGAACTGTAAAGGAACTGCAGCTAGTATGAGAAAAGATAAAAGCAAGGACATAGTTGTATGTGAAGGCAGAAATAGAAGAGTGGATTTAAATGCACTGTGTGTTGGGGAAGGAGGAGGAATACAGCTGAATGGCTGGAGGAAGGATAACAAGATAATGCTTAACAAACTATGTGTCCATGTATGACTACAGGTAAAAACCAATCTATACTTGTATTTTTTTGAGGAAAATTACTTCATTGTGACCAGTACTTTATATGTATATCATGTGAAGATCTTTAACACCAGGATAGATTATCCCTTTCTAATTAAGACACACAGATGTCAGATTTGTCTTCCTTCTTGGAACTTTACCAATAAATGGCATGGGCCTCAGTTTCTCTTAGAATATTTAAAAAGAGGATGTTTCATCTTTACATATATTATTTATCAAAAACGGTAACTTGGAGACCATGATGTATGGAAAGCCAGCAGCAAGAAATGTGTTCTTGATGTCTTTGACTGCTCGCTCATTAAAGCTGAAAAAATCTCTCCAGTATGGAGAATGCTTCAGAATTAAAAAAATGTACTATGTGGATGAGGATTTCCATGTGGCCTCTGCAGAAATAAAAACAAGGTTACTCTAGAGGGGCTATAATTTTTCTGGCATGAGAAGTGCTTATGATAGGACATTGAGTAGTTCTTGGGACAGTTTTCTGTGAGGCAGAATAAGAGTTAGAGAGAAGGCCTGTGAATTTAAGTTTTCATTGTGACTTGGTACTCGCCAACGACCTGTATGAGATTTTAAAGGAGTATCGTGCCTTGAAGGAAATATCACCCCAAATAAGGATCTCCCAAAAAAACTGGGATTAGAAGATGAGCTGGTTCTCTAGGGCATCCTCAAGGAAGGAGAAGTCTTATTTCAATAAAGGTTGTATTATTTTATGAAGTTATGTTTGCCTATATATTCTTTCTCAGAAATGTGCCGTAATTAATAGTTTGAAATTTGTGGCCTACTCTGGAGGAGCTTGTCAAACATATTGGTAAGTTTCTTTCCTTTAAGAGCTCTAGTGATGTATTCTCCATAGGGATACATTAAAGGACAACAATGGGATTCTGTTATTAAATGCTCAACTTCTCTGTCCTTTTTCTCCCTATTTACTTTCCCTGCTATGAATAAACAACAATACAGCATGTAAAATATTTTAAATCAACTGTTTTTCTCCACTAGAACAGTACCTTACTGTACTGTGGTGGTTTCACTTTCAAAAAACTTTTGTCCCGCCCTGGTAAAACTTGCTGCAGTCTCCATTTCATTGATGTCATCAACACCTATGGATACAGGTAGTTTTCTGGCCAATTCTTTCTTCAAACTGACATTTCCATGACCTTCCTAAATACCCACCCATGCTGTGATGTCACAGGTACCTGGTCCTTTCCCTACTCGTACAGAAAGTAAAGGCTAGAACAAAGAAACACTACATGAGTCAAGTCTCCTGCTGTGGGATGTCGGTCACAGGTGGTAACCGCTCAAATTACCCTTAGCACTTTGACAGCTAGGGAAGTTTGGTGTGAAGGGGGATGGGAGATGAGTCAAAGTAGTATAATTCAGGCTACACAAAACACTGCAGTTTAGCCATTCTAAAAAGAAGCAGCAGTAAAAAGCACTTTGATAGTCTGTTTTGTGGCATTTGCACTGTTTGTGTTTTAAGTAGTCACTGAATGGCATGAAATGTTACTTAAAACTAACTAACTGAAAGACAGCAGTGTATGCATGTAAAATCATTGCAGTGACAGGAGCTTCAGGAAGAAATTGGCATACATGACATGATTTTTTTCAGACAAGCACTGCATGATGGGACAGGCTCAACAATCAGAATTATTTCAAGATGCCAGACCCCATGTGGTCAGACTCAGAAATTGCTTATAAAATATTTAAAAACCTGTAAATAGTCCCAGGGTGGTATTAAAATGTAGAAACCACCAAACCATGATGAAATAAACATGTTTTTTGAGTCTCTGGGTGCGGTTCTCCTTTAAAGTACAGGTTTTACAGCATATGAAGGGCATCAGGAATGTTTCTCAGTAGTCAACTAGTGTCCTGTTTCATGTGTTGAATCATATTTAAATTCAACTGAAATATTTTAAGGTAAAAAAAGCTTACTTGATTTTTTAAGTATGATGCATTAGTATCCCTCAGCATGAGCAGTGATCTTCCTCTGTAGTACTTGATGATTTAGGAAAGTAACTGGTAGACACAGATGTTTACAGAATGAAACATAATGGCGCTATCTTTATTAATGCAGAGGGTGGAGTGTAGAACCTTTTAGTACATGTGTTGGCAAATGCTAATGTGTTGTTGTATATGTCTCAGAAATGAGTCTGGTATATACATGACAGCTTTTGTTTGCTGTTAATGTATGTTGTTTGTATAATTAATAGAACTTTAGCTTGGTCATATAAGTTCTATGTGTATTTTAGAGTGTGTTATGTAGGGTTATGGAAGGTGCTGTCTGAGGAGGTTGTACAATTCAGAACATTAGACATGAAGTATGCCTGTAACAAAGCTAAGAAAGCATGGACAGGGAGGATCAGGGAAAGATCAGACAACTTTTGTACCAGGGCAGCTGCAGTCATACGCATCAGGTCAAAAAGCACTTCGGTCAGTAGAGATCACTGTAAGACAGATTACAGTTTTGCTTTCAGGTACAGACTTGACTTCAGAGTTGATTGTATTAAGCAGTGCTGCATGGGGCTTTGTCCTACAAGTAAAACACAAATACCGTCTTAGAGTTTGAATGCGATATTGAACATTTGTTTTAGAGTCTAAAGAAGTTTTGAAACTTTCTTTTTGTTATCAGATGTCCCACAGTTCTATTCAGAAAGTAGTTGTAGCATTCGTACGGACTTAGACGATAGCATGTCTTCTGTTAGTGCATTTCTGTGTGTTCTAAAATGTGTCCATAGCTAAACCTAATGACTCTTTTGTAAACTCACTGGGTCTGTGCTCAATGATATTACTAGAAATATAATTTTGTGGGCTTCTTGCGTATTTCATCATCATCAGCATCATGTTTCTCCTACTGTTTCACACCACTTTGTTGTCTTCAGGTCATCTTATAGGATGAGCCCATTGACTGAGCCTGTGTTGCCCATATATGTAATATGGTACCTTTTTGTATTTTGCATGATAAAAACATTTGCAATCTTGTAGCCTTTTCACCTGAGTTCATTTATTTCTCTTTGTAAAACTAACAAATGGTGATCTTGCACAGGTTTTCAGACCCTGCAAATTACAGTTATCAATGCATAACTCTGATATACAACACAGCTTGGGCCTGCAGAGGCTTCATTCTTGACTATGTTGACAGTGTTAATTACTAGCAAAGATCATATGGTTAATCCTTGTTGAGGAAAAGATCAGATCAGTGTGTAAGTGCCTGTATTGTTGTAACATTGGGACAGAGATGAATGACAATCCTCATTCCCCACCTCCCCCATTTCCAATAAGTAGCTTACTTTCTTAACATCCTTTTTTTGCCTTGGGATATGAATGTTACATAGATTAATGTTAACTTGATTAGTCACTACAGAAACAATTACTAGTTTGTTATTCTAAGAGGAAGACTCATGACTGGTAACCCGCAAAGGTTTACTACATTGTTATACAGAGAAAATTAGCAGACAATATACAGTGTTCATTTTTATAGTGGAAAACTAGAACATTGATAATGTCAGGCCATAGCCAACGGCAGGGGAAGAATCTTTTGCATGATAGACTGACCATATATTAATCGGTTACATTCACTATCAATAAACTAGAAACATGTAGCAGTGGGTACTGTTTTATGGCAAGACACTCATTATCTTGAGCAAAATATCAACATTTACAAGTGAAATCAAGGCATATCATTTTCAACAAATCAAACAAACAAAAAAAGATGACATTCAGATACTACTACTCATGTGCAGTGGTGGTGCTGCGGTAGTGTTGTAACCTCACAGATAGACATTGTCCTGTTCAATTCTCGGCTATAGCGTCTTCTGTGTGGAGACATGAGTGAATGGGCGTACCTTCGTTGAAGGTTGTGCATCAGGGCGGGCAACTCAGCATGTAAAAATCTACTGCCAGTCATTAGCGGACCAGAGTTCCGCTGTGGCGACCCCTAACCGGGAAAAGCCGAAAGACACAACAATAATTCATGTTTTTACAATAATCACTCTGTTTTCCCTGAGGATAAGAAGTTACATAATCCAAACCTCACTAAGCTCTGTCATTGTTCCTGCAATGTTTAATAAATTAATGTGTTAAGGTCTCTGTTAGAAATAATGCAAATGCTGATGAAAATGAATTTTCTCTAAGAGGCAGTTACATTGATTTTGATGGCACATTCTGTTTATTGTCCTATTTTAACTGCAACCCATCCCTGTTAGGAATTATACACTTGTTGCATATATTTCAGCATTTCTTCATTGTTTTTGGCATTAATTCCTTTTTCAAAAAGTTGCTCCAATCATCCACCATCTAGTCTGTGCAAAGACAGATAGATAGATAGATAGATAGATAGATAGATAGATAGATAGATAGATAGATAGACATTGGTTAACTAGAAAGATTGGAAACAACATTTCAAAGATGTTTTTCTCCCCCCATTTTTCAAGTTACAGACATATAGCAAAGAAATGGTGATGCTCACTTGCTTCAGAAAAGGGAAATATTTGGCTGGTTAAGCCTGAACTTTAGGCTTTGACATCAGGATCTGAATACTGTGACCCAAAGTAGCATATGGTGAAGTCTGAACAACCCAAGTGTATTTTTTTTCTTTCTGCAAGTCCACTCTGATTATCAAGATGCTCTTCTGTAGCTTAGATGGTCTTTTTGTTCCTTTGAGGGTGAGAGCCTCCTGGCTCATTCATTCCCCAGGAATCAGTAGTCAAGCATTCAGGAGTAGTACTATCATCCTCGTGGAGGATTGGGGGGGGCGGTTCTTAAGGCCCTGATATTATTTGTGCATGTTGCAAACAACCAAGGGGGTGGGCTACAGTGGGTCATGACGGTATATGTACACACCTTTGGACACCTGTATTTGTTCCTTGTACCAAGGGAGAAGTGGGTTGGCTTAGCCACATTATTCCCATCTTACCCTTGGCTTCTCCAACAGTTGCCTGACACTAATTGAATTCAGGTTGCCTGGGTTATAGTCAGGACTTTATCCATTTACGCAATCTCCACTGGTGCTGCACCTGGTTAAATCAATAAAGAATGTTTAATTAGAACAGAGCAACTTTCATTTAAACAGTCAAAACAGTAATTCTAGTATGATTTTGAGCTGTGTTGTGCACATATTATCTTTCTTCTAAACACACAACAGCTTCAATTTAATGTATGAAAGTGATTCAGGTTCCACAAGTCCTGACTGTGGGATCAAATAATTGACTGTGAAGAAGCTGCCACATATATAGTGAGTAACCATGTTTTGTAACTATCCCAAACCAATGTAAATTTTCATTTGTGCCGTTCCCTGCCGTTCATTTAAGTAGATTTAAATCTTACCGGTACCTGTTTTAATTTACAAGCTGCAGATGCAGTTTGTTCCACAACAGACCAGCACTGTCATTTTAATGTTAAGAAAATGAAAGTCAGGAGAACATAAATTGTGTTAATAACCAGTCAGCAGTATTTAGGTTAGACTGCTTTACAATCACTGGTTTATACTTTAGTTGTTTAGTGACATGTGATCTTCCTTTACAGTTTGATTGAATCTGTACTTAGTGACACTAAAACTGTAGCTTCAGGTATGTCACATTGCACCAGTTTGTGACTCATGTTCAGTTTATCTGCAATTGAAGCATTTATGTTTTGTTAATATGGCATTATAAATAGAAAGTATTTCTTTTCAAACCACCTCTGCCTCTTTTTGTTGGTCATACTTTACACATAACTAACCTGCATTTCACACCAGAAGCTGATTTCCAGCATATAGACTGTTTTTATAAATGCAGCAAACTTCTGCAGAAGTGTACATTATGAAGTTTGTACACTAACAAGTACTTTATTTCCTCATGATGTAGCTGAACTTATGCAGGAACCAAGTTTACTGAACATTATGCTTCACAGTGTAATTTTCTAGTTGTGCCCAGATATGCCGCAGCTTTGCACAGAAAGTTAATTTCTCAGTTTGTTGGCCTAATATAATAAAAGTGAATGTCCTTAATACTGCAAAAATCTGATCAGATTTTGCAATGAGTCTTCTTTTGGGCCTACCTTTTTGGCATGGTTGGAAACACTCAATTATTAAACGTTAATGATTCAGAGCTGCAACAATGCCAACTTAGTAAATATATCCTGAAAATGGACCAGCCCATATAAATTCATTTTATTGCATCAAAATTCTCTTTTAGACAGGGGCAAGCCCAGCTACACCACCATATCTTTCAACCTCTTAGCACAAGAAATATAGGGAAAGCCTAACATAATGGGGGGGACAAAGTCCCAAAAATAGGGACAGATTTAAAATATTGCTGTTATGGAGTTAGAAATTTGCTAGAATAACAGCATTTGTCTTAACATTCATTTTCTGAAGTAAATGAAATGTGAAACTCAAATGTATGACATTAGTTAATTTAATCCTGGGTGATTTGTCAAAAACCCCCCACAACTTTTATGAGGAATAGGCCAAAAATATGAGGCAAAAATCTGGACAGTTGACAGGTATTCTAAGTCCAAAATTGCCCTCTTGTGGCAAAAGAAAAATATTCACTTTTGCTATAAAACCATATAGTGGCACCCAAGGATATGTATGACCTCAGATTTATAATATACAAGTAGTGGAGGTGGGGAATTGCAGGAGGGGCTTGCCTACAGCAGTTCAGATATTTTTTCATGCAGTATAATGAAGTTATTTCCTGTGACCCATTTTAAGGCATTGTAAATCAGTAAAATGTGTTTTAAGTACTTTCAGTACTGAATAGTACTCTGTTTACTCTGATATGATTAAACTGCAATTGACTGAATGCAAATGGTTGAAAAGATTCGACTGAAATACACTTGAATGAAAATATACATGACTGAAAACACATCTGACTGAAATTCATTTTCACTGAATCAAACATGATAGAAGTGTGTAGAAGCCTATGCAATATGTGAGTGTCATTTATGAGGATATGATTTGCTAGGGAAGTGAACAGAGAAGACTATCTCTGCATTGGCAGGCCCCTGTCATTCCACATCCCCAATGTTCGTTTGTGTACCAACACTAATTCACTGTGAGTGGTGCTTTTTTCTTTTCTCCTTGGTTGTGCATCCATGGAGTTAGTGTATGTAATTAGAGGGGTGAAGATGCAAAAGCATTTTTATGATGCATTTTGTTGAATTGCTTCTATGATTTGTGATTCAGTGAGATGACTTTTAGTCAAATGGTTTTTTGGACATGCACATTTTCAGTCAAATGCCTTTCAGCCAAATATATGCATGATTGTGACTTTCAGTCAAATGCAGTTTGATCACTTTATAATAAACTGTAGTACTCTTCTGTTACAGATCTTCCGAGGTGGTGCAGCGGTAGCATTGTTGCCTCACAGCAAGAGGTTCTCCCGTTCAGTTCTCTGCTGGAGTGCCTTCTGTGTGGAGTCTGCATTTCCTCCCCACAGTTGGGTGGATGTTCGAAAGACATGCGTAAGTGGGTGTGCCTTCGTTGAAGGTTGAACGTCGAGCTGGCACCTCGGCGTTCGTGAAAATCTACTGCCAATCATTAGCGGACTGGAGTTCCGCTGTGGCGACCCCTAAGCAGGAAAAGCCGAAAGACAACAACAACAACAACTCTTCTGTTACAGACACCAAGTTTTTTTTTCTTTTTTATGCCAGGTTGTCTCCAGTTCTATAATTGCAATTTTCAGATTGTACTGCAGAGGCAGTAACATTACAACAGAAAACTAGAATGTCTTTTTCTGTAGAGTTTGCTTTATCAGCAAGTCATGCTATCCCTTGTCCTCTATCCTTTATGCACCACTGTTGCTGGTTTCTATATGAGCTCCTCTTGTTTATGAGGATATGTAGTGACTAACACTGGTGCGACTCGGTCTGTATTGAAAATAAGTGGCTGGGACAAAATTCCAGTACAGCTGGTACAGCTAAATAAACACTGTCTGCAGTGCAAAAGATAGTGCAAAACAGATCTCTACCCATTAAATTTACTGGAGCTAACGTGCTTAATAAAAAAGCATGCTTGTCTTCAGTTGGTCCTAAAGAAATAGGAATAGTGCTAAATACAGGAAAAACAGTAGGGGTGTTAATAATACCTACAGTAGCTATCTGGTGTAGTCCTTCAGCAGATAGTACTTTGATATACTTTTCTCTACACTAAACTATACTTTTTAATTAATGCTTGGTTTGTGTGTCTAGCTGATGTATTAAATAAATATCAGGTTCCAATCTCATTTTATTTAAAAAGAGTAGTAGATACTTTTAAGCTGGATGCTTGTCATGTTTACCTATTTATTTTTTTAATTTTTGGAAAGTCAGACCATAGTGAATCTATAGCTATTTTTCAGATTAGATACAGGGACAAAAAAACTCCGCAGGAAAAAAAAAATACTACAGCTTTACAGTCTTAAAACTAGCACACTAAGAAGGCTCTTAATATGGAGTGAATCAGCTAAACAGACATGCTGGCTATGTAAACAATAAATTATAGATATCACTGCAGTCTACTGTGACATGATTTGTGAAGGTCACACAATATTTTGACATCCAGACAACAGACCCATCATAATGTTCTTAACAGGGAGCAGAATGTAGAAAATATTGCCTTATTAACAAGACTACAGCAATAAGTTTGAGATGTAGAAAAGAATAGAGCATTATTGATCGTCCATTCTGCACTTGAGCTAGGATGACTTCCAAATTCCACTGGCTACTTATCCCAACAACTTAAAATGAGAGGTTTTAGTACTGATTGCAGCATGTAGCTCATAGTTGTCTAAACACTTACTGAATGAAGATTTAGAGATGACTATTAATGCTTTTTATACCAATGCATTAGGGGTAAGACCTAAGATCTTATATGTTGTCTGGTATAATTACAGTGTGTGTAAATAGGACAGGAGCTCAGCTATCACTTCGTAAACCTAGAAACTAGTTTGCAGTAGCCAGTAAACAAATACGTTTTTGAGAGGTGAAAGGGAATGAGAACACCTGCTAAGGACACACATATTCAGGTTGCCCATTAACTTGCTGAGCTGTGACTCTGTGACCCCTGTATACCTACATCTACTGACGTGCATGAGGTGAATATTGAGTTGCTGTGTAGGTACTGAAGGCTTCTGCAGGGCTAACTGATGAGAGAGAATTGCACATATTTTGTACATCTCCCCTGAAAGATGAATGACAGCTGCATGCGTTAGTAGGGAGCATTTTTCAGGTGTATTATACCTATACCTGCTTTGTAATTTGCATAGCTGTGTTATATCCTGTTACTAACTAGAGCGATGAAGGTCTCCTAAAGACAGTGCTGGAGCAAGCAGACAGTAACAACTACAGGAGTGAGGAAAGTAACTTTGAACATAGTTGTATCAAAACCTGAATGAATCTTTTACACTGTACTTCCTCTCAAGCAACAAAAGACATCAAGCTTTTTTATTCCATCTGGCTTTGGAAGAGGGTAATTCTACTGTCTGATGCGTATGGCACATTTTGTTTGCTTTACCACATCGTATGAAGTATAGCCATTAATTGTATAAAATTCTTTACCTGTAATACCTCTGCCATTACAGGATATTAAAATCAGGAGGTCTCACTGCTGCCCAGTCTTTCCATCCTGAATGGAAACTAAACTGATTTAAAATGCAGGGAGTCAAGGATTTCAACATCTGTTCACAGTGGAAGCAAATTGAGATAAGAGAAAGGAGTAGTCGAACAGTTTGTGTAAAATGAAATCCGCAACATAATCCGCATTTTAAGAGCTTTTCAATAACAAAGGAGTAGAGTAAACATGTAGGGTTTAGAGTCTGATCTTTAACATAAAATACTTTCAACTGAATGATGATAGTGGTTCATTTGAATTTTGACAAATAGTCTCATTGATGTAGGTTCCTTCTCCAGAAGCTAACTGGTTAACATTTACACCTATGAATGCGACTGTAATTAATCATCCACCTAATCCCATTTTTTTTCCTTGAGACAGTGTCTTATCTGTATTTGTATCTTTCAGCAAAACAAATCTCTTTTTCAACTGACTTTGTACAAACAATAGAAAAGATTTTTGCAGGGTATGTACCCCTTATATAAGTTGCTTGTCAGGTGCTACAATATACCAATGCACTCAAGTCTCTTAACAACAGGTACTGTTATGACTCTGTCATAGTCCATGTTGGTGTGAATAACTTGAGACGTACCTCTCTGGACTATATGAAGGGAGACATGATTGAGCTCGCTGAATGTGTGTCCCAGGCTAGTATGTCCCTAGCCTTAAGCAGCATCCTGCCATCACCCAGAATGATGCCTCAATACAATTGACTTTAACAATCAGCTTAGTTTCTGGTGTCATTCCAAGGGGACCCAGTACCTGACAGCCTGGGAAGACATGATTGACAGACCACGATTCTTTGCCAGAGATAGCATTCATCTACCCCCCCCCGGGCTTCTGATAAAGGCTCTTGCCTCCCCCCCGAGTTCCCCCAGTGTCTTTTTTAGGCAAAGTCATGAATACAAAATTATCAATGTGAAAAATTCTTCTAAATGAAATTTAAAGGTCATGCTGCTAAACACTAGAAGTCTTAGCATGAAACTGCACTCATTGCCAGCATTTTTCGCCCTGGAGGATGCTGACATTTGTGCAGTCACTGAAACCTGGTTCAAAGCTGCAGAGAGCACCCCAGCTTTACCATTTTACTTGTCCTACCATACTTTCAGACCCAAAACAGAGGGCTACAAAGCCAAAGGAGGTGAAGTTTCAATATTTATCAAAAACATACACACCTCCAGATTGGTAAAACAGTATGATGCACAGGAGACACTCCAAGTGCAGTTAACTGTTGACAAACCCCTATTCAAATCATGGCTGGCTACAGACCCCCAGCCATGACACAGGATACCCACTCTGCCTAGCTGGACTTACTTGAATCCATCAAGATTCAACCCTCTACCCTGATCCTGGGTGACTTTACTACCCAACCATAGAATGGAAGACCTATTCTAGCCCAAGCATGAACATCCAGATATTTCTCGACTTTGTCAATGCCGATGCATTGGATCAGCTGGTCGACACCCCCATGAGAGGTGAAAATATCCTGGACCTGGTACGAACCAACATGAGTAGCCCCTGTAGCACCCCTACAATGTCATCCTCCTTGGAAAGATCTGACCATAAAGCGATCACTTCCGAAGTCACCATCTCCGCTGATCTCCTCCTTGCCAGGGTCAAACAAAAAAAACTTTTCCAAAGTTGACTACAATCTCTTTAGAGTAGGAATAAGCAGCCTCACAGCCACCATCTCTTCAGTTGGAACTAGCACTAATGTCCAAGCCTACACCAAAAAACTATATGAGCATCTACATAGCTGTATGGATTCAGCAATACCTGACAGGACCAAATAATTTTCCTCAAGGAAGAGTGAACCTGTCTGGTGGACAGCAGCAATAAGCAAACTCTATAATAAAAGGAAAAAAAAATTGCTGTCCAGGACCAGGAGGGAGCAGGTGCCAAGTTGGAAGCCATCTCTCCTTTGTCTGAACAAGCAAATAAGGTGACTGGTGAAATCCTCTAAGGCTAACTTCGAGTCCAATTTGGCCACATCCACTAAGGACAATCACAAGGCCTTCTTCACATATATCCGCTGTATCAGAGGTAGCACCCAAATCTGCTCTGAACTGGTGGTCAAGAACATCATATACACAAATGCTGTAGATATAGTGAACCTGCTGGCAGACAGGTTCAGTGAAAACTTCACCCCCCCTATCATTAAACCAGGACATCCCCAGCACCTGCCCCCCCCTCTCCTCATTACCAGGGAGCAGGTCTTTAATGCCCTCTCAAAGGCAAATAATACAGTCACCATGGGACCTGACAACATCCCTGGCTGTGTCCTACATGAACTCAGGCATGAGCTCTCAACTACATAAGGCACCCTGTTCAAACAAAGCCTGAGCACCGGCTTCATCCCAGCCGAATGGAGGACAGCCACTGCCATTCCTCTACACAAAGGTGGAGCGTCCACTGACCCAGGCAATTATAGGCCCATCAGCCTAACTAGCCTGATCTGCAAGGCCATGGAACACACCATCATGAACCTTATAAGTGCTTGACCCCACACAGTTTGGTTTTTGTCAAAGGGGGATCATGCCTGTTAAACTTGGTTGACAAACTTCACTCTTGCCACCCACAAGCAAGGCCTAAACCTGGTCTGTGACATTAATAGAACTTGTTAGCAGGATAGATTTGTGTCCTGACTCCTCCCCCGTCTGTGGAATAGACTCCCTCTCCATGTCAAGCAGAGTACCTCAGTAGCCCTCTTTAAGAGGAACTTGGATAACTGGATGGGAAACAGAAAATACACCCCTGGGATCCCACTTGTGTCCCTGCTGGACAGGGGCTTTGGGTGCTGACTTTGTGGAAACATGGGCAAAATTCTTAGCTAGGCTTGTAAGGGTCTCCTGGCCAATAGCCTAGTATCATCCTGTGAACCTATGCGCCTATAAAGGTGTTTTGCCTCCCAACAGCTATATATACATTAGGTTTTTAAGCGTTTTCATCTGCTTACTCCATCAGGTTTAGTTGCAGGAGCTTTTGATACTAATAAACAGTAGTGCCTATTTTGTGACAGCAACTCCTTATGGGTGTTACAATGATTTTATAACAATTGTCCATGCTCTAACAAAAAGTAAAAAAAAAATACCTGACTTTTCTTACATTGGTTGCATGACTACTTGGCACTTACTTATACTTTTAAAATATAACTGTGTTTTAAAATATAACTGTGTACTGATGCGCACCTTGTATACACTTGTCATATCCACTTTATAAGCAGATAGATAAAAGTGCCCCTTTTAGCAATGCATGCAATTAAAATGATGCACATACAAGATAAACTACAGGCTTTGTAGTGGAAACCTAAAGAGGTAATAAAATACTTACTTTTGTTTTTTAATCCCCCAAGTTTTAGGTTAATGCTTAAGCAATATAAGTCTGCACCCATGATGTTACAGTGACCGAGGACTGATTTGGATAAACCAGGACTTGCAAATAATACTTTTTCATATTTTTCACAAAACACTAAATGTATGCTTCAGTAGCCAGCTGCCCTAGAGCAGCTCAAATGTAGAACCCACATACTACTGACCATTAAACCTGCTCTTGAGCAAAATGTTCAGGTGTTCTTCCTTCAAGTGGTCTGTTTTCTGCCCAGGCTTGCTGAAACCCCATAATCAAAAACTGTAATTGTCATTCCCCCAGTCTTTACCAGTACTACCTTTGAAAACAAGTCTGACAATAGAGTCTTGTTATAAAGTACCTGTAATTCATGGCTCTGTGAGATTTCCCATTGTGTTGGGCCAATAATGCACCCTTCCTTACAGCAGCATATGACTGACTGCCAGTGACATTGCACAACATGGTTAGCATTTCACAAAGACAGAGACACAGGAAGTGATTTGATGTATTATCTGCTAGTCTTCTGCAAAAGTATGACAGATGTTAAAACCACAGGGAATATAATAATAAATGGAACAGCCGTGACATGGCACAATGGAATCCTTTACTGAAGGTGGGTGTGGAACACAGGATACTCATCAAATTGTGACAGAGCCACACCTACAGGTTAGCTGTGTCCACTTCCCTGATAAAACAACTGCCTGAAGTACATTGAAAGGAGACATGGCAGTGCCTGCAGTTCAGCTTCTGTAAAAAAAAATGTAAACACATTAAAGTATCTACTGCAGACCATAAAGCAAGCCTGCAAGAATGTGTTTGGCCAGAAACTATAAATCCCATCTTGCACCAGGAGACCATCCCCGACCAAATATTTAATATGGATAGTAACGACATGGCCTTATAATATTATTAGGACTTTGACTGAACAATCAGATGTGAATAAACTTGTAAGCAACTTAAATGCCCCCTAGATTGCACAACTCCAAAAGAAAGAAAAGAGAGGGGGGTATAGTTGCAATATACTTTTATAAAGGAGTGTTTGATTTCAAATACACAAACTCCATCATCCTGGGTGACTTTAGCAACCCTTCGATAAACTGGGACACCTGTACATCAACTGCAGTATATGCCCCAAAATTCCTTAGTCTTGTAAATAAGAAATTCCTAGATCTAATCAATGTCAGTGGCACTCCAGGCAATGCACTCACCTTTGGTGATGGAAGACCAGAAATGTGTGAGTTTTCTTCCCACTCCAGGTGATTAGGTTGCTGATGCTGTAGTGCAGCATTGGGGGGAAGAGTTTTTTTTTTTCCTTTGAATGTGACATTAAACTGAGTTCCTATCTGCTCGCATTGGTGATAGTTAAGGTTGATGTAAAAGAACCCATGGTACCTATCAGAAAGAGTAGGATTCTTTTATTATATACAATTATACAACTTTACATATTTACACGGGTGTACCTTTGTTGAAGGTTGTACGTCAGGGCTGGCAACTCGGTACGTAAAAATATGCTGCCAATTATTAGCAGACCGGAGTTCCACTGTGGTGACCCCTAACTGGGAAAAGCTGAAAGATACAACAACAACATATTTGCACACATTTGTTCAAGCTATATTCATTCATCACTTTCAACTTTTTGTTTCACGTTTGTATATACCCCAACTCCTTTCTCCACAACCACCACTTAATTTGTAGTATTATATTTGAAATCATCCAATTTCTGTTAAACAGAATCTCATTCAGACTTTCATTCCATATTATCCATGCAATACAAAACACTTTCTTATGCACATTTTTAACATATTCCTTCCTGCAGTTCTCATAAAATCCATATTCAGTTGTGTCTATATTTATCTGTGTATAATCCCATCTTTCTTTCAAAATGTTCCTTTTTATTATTCTTTCCCTTAATTGTTTTACTCTTTTGCATGTTAAAAAAACTTGTTCTATAGTTTCTAATCAATCACAAAAAAGACATATCCTTTCATTTACGTTTTATAAGGTAGATTTCCTTTTACCAGCAATCTATTATTCTGTAACCTCCTTAAAAGATCTTGACATTCCACATTCTTCATAACCATTTATTTCCTTGTTTTATAGCTTTTATTTTTCTTCTGATAAATGTCCTAATGGGTTCACATAATAATTTTTCATCATTATGCTTTTGTGCCACAATTTCCCATTTTTTCTACCTCCTCTATACTTCTATAGTTTTATTTGGTCTTGATACATTTTTATGTTTTCATTTCTCCAGTCCATCTCCCACTAATTCAGTTTGACTACATTTCATTCTCTGACATATTTTGTCGTAAATCTTACTACAAATTTGCTTTCTTTTCCATTTATTCATCTTAACACCCTATATAAATTCAACAATGCCCATATACGATAGGGTTCAACAAACCCAACCCCCCATCATCTTTATCCATATGTAAAAATCCTCTTCCAACTGTGTTTAATCTAGATCCCCAAATAAATCTAAATATCAGTTTGATAAACTGTATTTCCAAATCTTTTGGTATCATAAATACACCAGCCTCATATGCTAGTTTCCTGGCTGTATGGAATTAATCAAATGCACTTTCTTTTCTAAAAGATAATCTATATCTACTCCTTCTTCTTCTTCTTTCGGCTGTTCCCGTTAGGGGTCGCCACAGCGGATCATCTGTTTCCACTTCTTCCTGTCCTGTGCATCATGCTCTTTCACACCAACCGCCTGCATGTCCTCTCTCACCACATCCATAAACATTATCTTAGGCCTTCCTCTTTTCCTCTTACCTGGCAGCTCCATCCTTAGCACCCTTTTCCCAATATACCCAGCATCCCTTCTCAGCACATGTCCAAACCAACGCAATCTCACCTCTTTTGCTTGTCTCCAAACTGTCCAACCTGAGCTGACCCTCTAATATACTGATTCCTAATCCTGTCCATCCTAGTCACACCCAGTGCAAATCTTAACATCTTTAACTCTGCCACATCACGCTCTGACTCCTGCCTTTTCATCAATGCCACCGTCTCCAACCCATATAACATAACTGGTCTCACTACCCTTGTAGACCTTCCCTTTCACTCTTACTGGTACCCGTCTGTCACAAATCACTCCTGACACTCTTCTCCACCCATTCCACCCTGCCTGTACTCTCTTCTTCACCTCTCTTCCACACTCACCATTACTCAGAACTGTTGATCCCAAGTACTTAAACTCATCCACCTTTACCAGCTCTACTCCCTGCATCCTCACCATTCCTCTACCCTCCCTCTCATCTACACACATATATTCTGTTTTAGCCCTGCTGACCTTCATTCCTCTCCTCTCTAAAGCATATCTCTACCTCTCCAGGGTTTCCTCAACCTGGTCCCTGCTCTCACTACATATCACAATGTCATCTGAAAACATCTGCAAACATCATAGCCCAAGGGGCCTCCTGTCTATTCTCATCTGTCAACCTGTCCATCAACACTGCAAATAAGAAAGGGCTCAGAGTTGATCCTTAATGTAATCCCACCTCCACCTTAAACTTATCTGTCACTCCTACCGCAGTCCTCACCAAAGTCACACTACCCTCATACATATCCTGTACCACTCTTACATACTTCTCTGCCACTCCCGACGTCCTCATACAATACCACAACTCCTCTCTAGGCACCCTGTCATATGCTTTCTCTAAGTCCACAAAAACACAATGCAGCTCCTTCTGACCTTCTCTGTATTTCTCCAACAACACTCTCAGAGCAAATATTCCATCTGTAGTGCTCTTTCCTGGCATGAAACCATACTGCTGATCACTAATCATCACCTCCCTTCTTAACCTAGCTTCCACTACTCTTTCCCATAACTTCAAGCTGTGACTGATCAATTTTATCCCTCTGTAGTTACTGCAGCTCTGCACATCTATCGATATCTACTCCATATGGTACTAATTCTTTTTAGTTCTTGTAAAATTTTCATCACTTGCTCCCTAACAACACCCAGTGCACCCGATTTTATTCCTAATAATGATATTTCCCTTATTCCAAATTGAATTCCTTTTAACTTCTCTTCTGAACCAAATCCCTTACTTTTTTTCTCACTGTTCCTTGTAAGCTATTATTTACACATAAATCACTTCTTCCATCATTTTAATGTCTTTGGTCATATGAATAATAATCTACATAAGATAACAGGATATTTGATACCACTGTTTTGTGTGTGCTGCATTTTTCTATGTTTTTTTTAACTATCCAAATCATTACCATTACAAATAAAATGCTACTCAATGGACGACCTTATTTTAAACCCCTGCTCATCTCTAGCGCTTCATTTAACCAACTATTTAGCAAAATTCTTATTTTGCTATTCCTTTATACTGATCTAATTACTTTATGAATTTTTTTTACTAAAATTATATCCTTCAATTACTTTCCATAAGGTGTCATGATCTATTATGTAACAATCATTAATATATCCTGACATCCTTTTCCTTTAATTCCATAAATACTGTTTTCTAACATCATATCTTATTCTCTGATCTTAATTGTATTAGTTTCATAAATAGCTTATAATCAGTATTACTTAACATAACTGGACTACAGTTATGTTTCTCACCTTTCTCCCAAATAAATCTCATGATTCCATTACACATTTCTGTATAACAAATGCCATACTTTAGCCATTCATTAAATATACATTTTAAGATTTTATTTTTACCACTGCTCCATGTTCTCATACATGAAATAACCCATACCATCTGAACCTTCTGCAGAATTAAGATTTACTTTCTTTATCACCATACCTAATTCCATTAAGGTAATCTGTTTGTCCTCATCTTTATTTCTTTTGTAAATTGCTTAACATTCCATTCATTTTCATTTTTCGTCTCTTTTTTCCTTACCATCTCTTCAACATACTGTACTACAATTTCTGTAATACGTCCTTGTTGCTTTCCCACGTTCCCCTTTTTATTTTTAATTTCTCTCATTATACCACTTTCTTCATTCACCATTTTACCTAAATAAGGAAATACTTTTTTTCCTTGCAGAAAATATCTTTGTTTAAATAACCCCTAATTTTTTTCTTGATTTATTTTATATATCCATTCTTCTTTTCTATAATATACTTTTACATTTCTCTCCAAACATTCTAATATTTTATTTTGCATTCCCATATATTCTTTTTTGTCTTATTCCATGTCCCGTTGTAAATATTGTTTATATTTCTCTCTAAATTCCATCCACCATTCCATACAGTTGTTATAAAACGCTCTCATAGTTGTATGTTCCTTCCATAATTCCAGTATATTATATTTTCCTTTCTCATTCTATACTTTTTCATTTATCCTTTTAATTCCTTTTCCAGTTTTTATGTTCTTTATTTTCCATCCATATTGTAATGTGATCTGAAAATGCTGTTTTTGATCCTTCTTTTATGACTATTTCTCTACTTTTAGAATCTAAGAAATAATCAATCTCTCTTTTAATATTTCCTCTCCTATATTCACTTGTATTTATATTCTGTAATAACTTCCATGCGTCATAATTTCCCTATTTTTCTTTTTCAGTCTTTTTTCTTTTTATTCGTCACAATTAAAATCGTCTATAACTGTAATATCCATAATTACTATTATATAATAAGATATGTGTTTAAACAGCCTTTCTCTCTCTGTATGTGTTACATATGCATATATAGCTTCTTCTTCTTTCGGCTTTTTCCCAGTTAGGGGTCACCACAGTGGATCATCTGTCCGCTCATGATTGGCAGTGGAGTTTTGCAGTGTCGAGTTGCCAGCCCAATGCCCAGCCTTCCACAGAAGGCACACACACATGCACACACTCAAACCTAGGGCCAATTTAGAGGGTCCAATCCACCTACTGCATATCTTTGGGATGTGGGAGGAACCTGGAGCACCTGGAGGAAACCCACGTCACCACAGGGAGGACATGCAGACTCCACAAAGAAGGAACCCCAGCTGAGAATCGAACCAGTGAACCTCTTGCTGTGAGGTGGCAATGCTAACCACTGCACTGCTGTGGCTGCCCATATACAGCTATATGTCTATAAACTTTTTCCCATTTTAAGTCTACCACTAATAATTGTCTTAGTCTAACTGAAGTAAAATCTAATATCAGAATTGCTGTACTGTGTAGTACTGCTATTCCTGAACAGGCCTTTTTTCTCAAATTCCAAACTATACCTCCTATCCATGCATTTTCTGTTTAGTCTTTCTTCCTTTGTTAAACCTCTAACATCTTCTAATAGTATATCTACTTCACATTTATTGTACTACATTAATACTCCAATTGTTCTTACTAACTATTCATATTAACTGATAAAATTCTAAGATTATTTGTTCTCTGCTCCTTAAGCTATATTACTTTCTTTTTTGCTTTTAAGCCTAATCCTTGAATTTTCCCTTTTCTTTCTTTTACCTTTTCCAATAGAATTTTTCTTTTTAACGATCTTCCAGTCAGTATGTCTCCCAACACTAACTTCAGACTCAGTTTGTAATTTACCTTCCTCTCTCTCTCTTTTTTGTCACTATTGGCATGCTGTACGTCTTTTCTGCACAGTCATTTTGTTGCTTTTCCAACTGTAGTTGTGCCTTATTTTTTCAATTTCACTTACATTTTCTTCTATACGCATTTTTTATTTTTGTTCTTTTATATAGTCTGTCCATGAATACCCTGTCTGTTAACATTTATAGCATTTCATTTCATATTTTTGCATCATGTCCAAACTCCCCACTTACAAAGCATTTCTTCTTATTATCACATTATCCACAAAATATTCCTTTTTTCCCCACAAAAAATGTTTTGGGTTGTCCCCAATACTTTACAACAGCGCTGTTTCCTTCAACATTAATCATGCTTGGAATATGTACAATTCTGTCATTTTCTATTTTCAGAATAACATTACAAACCCATCCCCCAATCCATAGTCCTCTGTTATCTAATACTTTTGAAATCTCTTTAACTTCTTTTTAAAGTTCTTTAATAAATATTTTTTACAGTTTCTCTTTCAGTGTCTGTTCAAAACTGTATATGCACTTTCTTTTGTGTTTCATGATAAAAATTCTTAATGATTATTCCATAGATGTGTGTCTTTTCTTTTATCATACTCCCCCAAGAAAGGCTCTAATGATGTAGTATTCTCAAAAACCACCACTATATGTCTCTTCTTTATCAAAATAAATGCTCTTACCTCTTGTACCTTGATTCCTAAAGACAGTCATCACTGTGTCCTGTATTTCATACCTGTCCAGCTCTTTCTCGTCTTTACTCTGCATATTCACAACTTGCTTCTTTTTCTTTCTTTCATCTTTTTGCTCTCTCTCTCTTTCATTTTTCCTTCTTTCTAGCTGCTTCTGTGAACATTTTCTTATTTATATCATGCAGATCTTCTTTTTGAATCATCTTCACAATGTCACCCCAAAATCAATCTTTTCCAGTCTCATTTTCTTCCATCAAGTTGATCAATAAATCATCCTGCAACTCTCCAGACTGGAGGGTTGTAATAACTTCATCTTGTGACAGTTCCTCTCCTCTTGTGCTATCATGCAAATTTTTTTGAAATAGCTCCTCCATGACTTCATCTCCTCCAAACTCTTTTTGAACATTTACAAGGAGTCAACATTTGGCTCCGCTCCTGTCTTACTGGTTGCTATACTGCATACCGTCCTCCCACCCACCATTGAACCAGGAGTAGAACATGCGCATGCACTTGTTGGATGTACGGAACATTAGCGCCATAATGAGTAGGTGAAGTTCCCTGATGCCCTTGCCAAATTATTCCTACTAGTATCAAAACCACCTTGGACCACTTGCCTAGTGGGACTAACTCAATTAACAAAGGACGAATAAAGAGATAGATAAATAAATCAAACAGTCACATCCCACTGGAGGGCAAAATGTTCTTGACCTGGTCTTTTCAAATGTCATGACTATATTATTTATTTTATTTATTTATTTCAGTTTGATTACCGGGGAGGTCCACTGGGCTTGGGGGCCTGTTTTCAGTGGAGGCCTGGGGAGAAAAGCTCCAACAAGGAAATGCAACAGTTTAAATAGTTTGATTACAAAAACAGTTTCAATTAACATGCAAAGTCATAGACAGTATGTATTATGGATAACAGGTAGTTACAAAAGACTAAACACTAAACAATTTCAATTATTGTTAAGGAGGAAAAAAAGGCTTGCATAATGAAAATACAAGTTTTACTGTTTTGTTCCCTAAGCTAAATGATTTTTAGAAAGGAATAGGAAGGTGAAATAGGAGGAGGTTAGCCTGGAGTAAAGGGAGAAGACTGTTTACGAGTTGTAGGCTGAAGAGTGCAGTTGCAGATTCTGTTTAGATAGAGGTAGGAATGAAGTTGGGTTTTGAAGTTATTAAGGTTGGTACATGTCCTTAGTGATGAGGGCAGGGCATTCCATTTTTTAGCTAGGGTAAAGGATAAGAGAAGCTGACCTGCTGGGCGCTGGGGGGTTTTGAACTGTGATCAGGTTTAGTTGAGAAGATCTAAGTGGTCTAAGGGGGGTGTAAGGTTGTAGAATATTAGAAAGAGCAGGGCAGTTAGAAAGGTGTAACAATAGTTTGAAGGCTGTGGTGATTTGGATAAAGTTAAGTTGATTGGGAAGTTCGAGCCAGATTAGAGAGTGAAGGGAGGAGCAGTGATGAGAAGAGGATTTGGCGTTTGTGACAAATCTAGAGATTTTGTTGTAGCATAGTTCCAATTTGGCGGTAAGTGTGGATGAAAGATTAGAGAGCAGGGGGCTCCATGTAAGAGGGAGGGAAGGAGGTAGGTAGAGGCAAGGGTTAGTCTGGAATGAGGAGAGAGGAAGTGGTTGTTTCTATGCAGTAAACCTAGTTTTATGTGTGTTTTGTTGATGTTTAGCTGGATATGGGTATTAAATTTTAGTTGATCATCGATTGTAACACCGAGAAGTTTGGTGGAGGGTACAATCTCGATAGAGGAGTTACTAAGGCTGGTAATGTGAAATGAGTTTTTATCAAGGGAGGAGGATTTAGAGGGGGAGAAAAGGAGGATCTTAGTTTTGTTAGCATTTAGGGAGAGATGATTTTGGAGCATCCAGTTTTCCATGCAATAGTTCAATGGTATACCCTTCTTCAGTCAAGTCAGACCACAAATCAGTAACCACCTTTAAAAATCCCTAATCCAGAAGATGCAAATATCATAATATTAAAAAACTTCTGATGTGCAAATGTCTTGCAATTATATGGTGAAGACTCAAAGTTAAAAGGATAACTTTAACCTCCCAAAATGTTGACACAGCTAGTTTTACGTAAATAAACTCTATGCTCACTTAAAATCAGTTCCTACAAAAACTAAACAAAATGGGAATGGTAAGAGCAAACCAGCCTGGAGGTCCACCTGCATAAATAAACAATATAATAAAAGTTATTTATTATAACTCTTAGTATGTATCAAAACTAAAGGATTCATGTCTAGTCATTGAAGGCAATTTTAGTAAATGGAAAAAAATGAAAACTGTTCACAGAAACCCATTTGAACAACTCAACAATTTTATTTTTGTAGGTTTCATGCCCCCCTGCAACCCCCATATTTCCCAGACTTATACTGAGGCCGCACAACAGTGGAGAGAAAAAAAAAACTCCACTGTTGGTGAAAGTAATTTTGGCGAACAGCAATTGCTCTTTATGCGTTCGCCAAAACTACCATCAATGACATGACATGCTCTGAAAACTGAAGACCCACATATAAAGATCAACATCAAAAGTCTAGCCAAAGTACTGAAAAATAACACCAGGAAAATAAAGGAGTCTTGTAAACGCAGGCTGGCAGTAGAAGCTAAGGGCAATTATACATCCTTCTTTAATTACTTCAGCACAGCCGGACCTATCTAGATTTAAATAGAGGGTAATGTAGCAGATCCTAGGACAGTAGTGTGTGACCACTAGATTTAAATAGAGGGTAATGTAGCAGATCCTAGGACAGTAGTGTGTAACTACTCTAGATTTAAATGGAAGGCAGTTTAGCAGATCCTAGGAAAGTAGTGTGTGACCACTCTAGATTTAAATGGAGGGCAGTGTAGCAGATCCAAGGACAGTAGTGTGTGACCACTCTAGATTTAAATGGAGGGCAGTGTAGCAGATTCTAGGATAGTAG
Source organism: Protopterus annectens (assembly GCF_019279795.1). Taxonomy (NCBI): domain Eukaryota; kingdom Metazoa; phylum Chordata; order Ceratodontiformes; family Protopteridae; genus Protopterus; species Protopterus annectens. The sequence goes on along the minus strand of NC_056739.1, from coordinate 395,136,741 downwards.
TGTGTGACCACTCTAGATTTAAATAGAGGGTAATGTAGCAGATCCTAGGAGAGTAGTGTGTGACTACTCTAGATTTAAATGGAGAGCAGTGTAGCAGATCCAAGGAAGTAGTGTGCGACCACTCTAGATTTAAATAGAGGGTAATGTAGCAGATCCTAGGAGAGTAGTGTGTGACTACTCTAGATTTAAATGGAGGGCAGTTTAGCAGATCCTAGGACAGTAGTGTGTGACCACTCTAGATTTAAACAGAGGGTAATATAGCAGATCCTAGGAGAGTAGTGTGCGACCACTCTAGATTTAAATGAAGGGCAATGTAACAGATCCTAGGACAGTAGTGTGTGATCACTTTAGATTGAAATGGAGGGTATTCTAGCAGATCCTAGGACAGTAGTGTGTGACCACTCTAGATTTAAAAGAAGGGCAGTGTAGCAGATCCTAGGACAGTAGTGTGTGACCACTCTAGATTTAAATAGTGGGTAATGTAGCAGATCCTAGGAGAATAGTTTGTGACCACTCTAGTTTTAAATGGTGGGCAGTGTAGCAGATCCAAGGACAGTAGTGTGTGACCACTCTAGATTTAAATGGAGGCCAGTGTACTAGGTCCCAAGGACAGTATTGTGTGACCACTGTACTTTCACACTGATAAATGTTTTAACAGAGAGGCTGGTTGATTAATGTAATTTCCTTCCATAGAAAGTTATGGAAACAGCCTTTACCACAACTGGATTATTTGATCCTCGGCTTCTCTTCCTAGCATCTGTACATATTGTGAAGAGGTGTGTTTTACCTAGATATCACACTTAAACATCCAGCAGGAGCAGTTGTTTCTTGCTTAAGGTCCAAGCCAGATACTCCCTACCTGAAGCACCACCAAAGCAGGGCCTGCTGTGCTGGTCCAGTAATGTGCGCATGCTTCATTTTGCCTGTTAACAGCTGCCTAGAGGCCAAGCACTGGATGATTTGCTATATCACACAGCCTGGCCCATACACTGTCTCTTTTCTGGATAATTAGCCTCACCCAGTGGATGTCAGTCTTGCAGCAGATCAAGGTTGCCTCCCTGCCCCACTGATGAGTGAGCCAGCACTGACCTCTTAGCCCACTCTCCTGTAACTCCTGAGCTGCTAGTTAAACCTTGATTATCTTGTTCTTAGCCAGTACTTCATCACTCTGTAGCATGACATCTGCTGCACTCCTGATTCTTCTTCTGTAGTGGGAGGTGTTATTGTTGACTGATGTCATTAGTTGTACTTGCTATAAATTAATGATGTTTACTATGTTATTTATTGAATATATTTAGTCAGCATGATCTGAGTTACATGTACTACAGTTATTTCCTGCACATTGTATGTTATCTCATTAGGACTTTGCTAATAAAACATAAAAAGAAAGCTGAGTTGTCCTGCCGGCTGAGGTCCAGAAGCACTGTTTGGTTAAGTGACTTGTTTAGATTTGCACAGTATACAAATGCAGATGGAAACTGAGGGAATCAAACTCAGGACTATAGCAGTTAGTAACCTTACTCTTCTGTACTGAATTGCCCCATCTAGCTGATATGAGTTGTATCCTAGTTTAGGGTGCAATTAATGCGCGGCATTAGTTACCTAACCTTATTTTACCCATGTTAAGCATGATTCCTAGTTTATGGTGCAATTAATGCGCGGCATTAGTTACCTAACCTTATTTTACCCATGTTAAGCATGATGTGCTGTACTAATTTTATTGCATAATTAATGTTATTATATTTGTATTGGTAGGGCTTTTCTCACTGACTCTCACGTTTGTCCAGTGGAATTTAATGTATTACATCTGAAACTAATAAATAACATACTGCACAAATGCATTATGTTATATGATGTTGTGAAGTCCTGCGAAAATAGTGAGCTTATCAGCAACACCGTAATGAGTCATGATGATATGGCAGCTTATAATGTCTAAGGATCTCAACAAATGAGCTGACACAGGCGAGAACTATCAGTAATTTTAAACATCTGAGTTGTTAGCACCTCAATGGGTGATGCATGTCTAATTTAATTCCTAGGATAGATAAATGGTAACACCATCCCAAAGGGGAATAGTGGTACTAGAGTAGAAATTGACTGCTTCTGAAACTCTGTCATCAATTACTTTCTTCTTAATCACAGCAATTCTAACTATGGCAAAGTTTTCTTGAAATTATTTGAGAAGTTCATATATAAGCAGGGTTCTGTCTAAAAATGTAAAATCAAGCTTCCAGATTACGACTGGTCCATTTTTTGAGATTCTCAGATAAAGTCATTTGCAACAACTGCTGATTGATAGTAAGTTTTTTGTACAGTTGGGGGAAATTGTGAGACCCAGCTGTAACTCAGGTTTACCAAAAAACAGTACAACTTTATAACTGAAGAGACACATAATTCTAAGGCATGAATTTACAGTAGAAAGACCATGTATTTATTTATTTTATTTAGCCTTTACTAACCAGATTAGTCCCACTAGACTTGTAGTCCTTTTTCAGTGGTTTTGCTGGGGAAATCTGGCCAGGGCATTGGGAAAATTCCTATACTCTTTTTTTAAAAGTGCCATGGGATCTTTTGCATCCACCTGAGCTACCACCAACTCAAGCATATGAGATCTCATTTTAATATCTCATCCAAAAGATGACACGTTAAAATTCTTTTATTGGACTACATAATTGCCATAATAGGAGATGATTATCCTATTTAGTGGACAATTTAGTGACTGATAATTTTAGCTCCCCTTCACTTCTCCCTTTCCTCTATCCCATGTTTCACTTGCCACATGTCCTGTTCAATGCTTCCATAGTTTCATTCTCTGGCACCTATTCTGGAAACTCGTTGCATTAGTCCGCAACTCTCTCTGTGAAGAATTGCTTTCACAGATCTAATAAGCAGTTAATGCCTACAGCTTACAGTCTTTGTGTCATCCTTCTCTACCTTTATTGTTAACGGTATGCCTTTCACATATCCCAAACATAATAGGACATGTGTGCACTAGATTCTGTCTGGTCTGAACAGACTCCTAGCTCATATAATCTCTGATTAGAACCTTTCCCTTTGTCTCACACCCACTTCTGGTGGCTTTCCACTGGACAAGGTATGGCCTGAAGAGTAAGCAGTATTGCAGGAGGACAGCATTCGTTCAGGTGTCTATCTGCTTGAGGCCATCATAGCGATCTGTTGTGCCACAGCTCTCTGTGTATACTTCTAGTGGTTCAGTATCTGTAGTTTTAGTATGGATAGGACACAAGTCAACTAGCTGAATGAGCAAGACAGTCATGGGAGAGGTACCATGGATCTTGTGGTGTATAGACTTTGTTTCCTACAGTTATGTCTCAGCCTGTGATGTCTGCTGGGAAATTTAGCTAAAGTAGCTTAGAGCTAGATAATTATTTTAGTTAAGAGATTGTTAGGAGAAGATTTAGGTGCAGACAGATTTTCATTTATTGTAATCTGTTTGTTCAAAATGACTGCTTTCTGTTTTTTCCTACATAGTTAACTGTAAGGATTAACTCATACTTTCCTAATTATTTTTTATTTATTCACTTTTAAAAAGCATGTGTCTGATTGTCATTGTATTTATTAACTGATAATTGTGAATTTATTGCTAAATGATGACAAGCTGCTTGCATTCAGCTGTAATTCACCAGAGTGCTTTGCTACGTACTACCATTCATGTTTGTAAGTATTTGACTTATTATCAAGAATGCAATAGGAGCTTGAGTTCTGCACTTCGGTAATCTTGACTGGTGGCAGTTTACTACTTTGGCTGTTCTGTTGAGGAATATTACTAGCCTTCCCTGGAAACTGGTGCACATGTGTGTGAATATGTATATAAGGGTTTATTAAAAGTAAAGTTACTGTGAACACGTGAATACCAAAAGGCACAGATGCCTAGATGGATTGATAAAACATCTAAGGAGCTAGTCCAAAGGCTTTGCTAATTTTGGTTTTCAGTGTGAAGCCTGTTGTTATATGTGGATGTTGCAGACCCACACCCAGAGCAACAATGTGTAATGTTTGTTTCCTTTTGAGAGTAAGTTGCATTTAGTGAGTTATTTAATGATTCATATTTGTGTGTTTTTTTTCATACAGTTATCTGTTTAGTATTGGTGCTGTGACTCTAAGACCATATTTCTAATGGGCAACAGATTTTAGATTTAAATAATGGGTGGCAGTGGAAGAGATTCAGGGACAGTAGAGCCTGTCCAATGAATTTCACAGTGATAAATATGTTAACACAGATAGGCTGGCTTACTCATGGACTTTCCTTTCATGATAGGAGGCTATGGAAACAAGCAGTGATGAAATTTATGGGAGAGACAGAGAGGCAATCCACACAAGATGGGTGAAGGGAAGAAGTCAGATTAATTAGGAACTATAGCGTATCAAGTTAAAAGTTGGTGGAGGTGGGTGCAGGCATCCCTTGCTTGGTGTCAGTCTTTGCACTTCCATGTCCAGTTATTTCTGAGACTTGTCCAAATGCCATTAGTTGAACAATCTGACCCTGCAGGTGAAGACTGAAGTAAAAGTCATTCTAATAATGGTACTTTTTGAAAACTAAGCAAGAAAATGTATCTAGTTAAATGTTACCTGTTTAAGTATACCCTCTTTTGCTGATGTTTAACTTCATGAATTTTGAGTATATTATTGGAAGGTGTGAAACCCCTTGCGGAATTGTATAAAAGTGGCTTTGATCAAATGGTCAAGCTGGCTTGCAAAGACATTTTACAGAATATATGGAATAGCATAAGAGCTTCACTGTTCAACCTATCTTTTACAAAGAGCTTCACTTGTTTTCTTTAAGCTCTTTAACTGCTGGCTACATGACTATACAGGCCTTGATGCAGGGGTGCATGCACTTCTCCTCATGTTGGAGATGCGCTGCTCTGAATGCAAATTATCATCATATGATCTGGGAATGTACAGTGTTACAGTAATTGTGGTCTAATGTCTGTCATAAGTGTATGCTATAAGTGACAATGTACCTACATTGCTAGACTGTTCATTCTGGCTGTTTGGCTTTACTGAACAATGTATGACAATAAATATGGAGAACATATGTCAGATTTGAGAGGTGGTAGCTCTGTCTTTAATCTTTAAATATTGTAAGTTGTGTACTCCTGACTGGAGCAAGGAAATTCTCCCTTCTATTCTTAGACATTCTGTGGGAACAAGTGATAAAGGACAGTATCAGGAATAAGAATAAATCTTGCACCACATTCATTTATTGTTGGATGATGATTTTTTTCTAATGTCACATTATGTTATGCTGTTTGCATGGCACTGATGGTTATATCAATGTATTATCATTTTTGTCTCTTATTAGGTAGTACTGTGTTTGGATTTAATAAATGTTTTTCATTGAAAAAAGTAGACCCAAGTACATAAAAAAAAATAAAGGGGGTTTTGCTGATGGTTGAAAGTTGGTACTGTAATATACATATATGAGTTTATTGTGTAAATCAATAAAAACAATTGTCCAGTGTTGCACGGTAACACTGGAGCATTGATGTTAAATCAGGAGGTCAATTCACAGACATCAATTTTTGTGACAAAATTTGGAATGAAACAAAATGTTACAGTTTGTAGTAAACTTTTATTTGGCTGCAGCTAACAGTGAAATACATTTACATTTTCTACAAAAAAAGCAATGGTGATGCATGTAATACTTAACAGAACTCTTCAACCAGGAAACTCTCAACAGAAATATCTGCCTTCAGTCATGCTCACCAGTTTCTAGAAAAGAAACAAACCACTCCTCTCGTATATTTTTCAAACAGCAAATGCAACTTTAATATTAAAAGAAATTTGACACAGAATGTGACCACTCTCATAATGTCAGTGATGCACTTGATACTAGTAATGGGAAAGTCATTCCTTTTCAGCTTTTTGGAACAAAGAAAATGGTCATTTGCAAGCATCAAATAAAATTTTTGTAATAAAATTGCAATCTGTGTGTACATTTATAACTAATTCCTATCAAAATTGTTTCATTTGTTTAGAGTAAGGCGATGCACTGGTGCAACAGACAGCATTTCTGCCTCGGTGCTTGGTTGTCCGGTTGGGCTTCTACATGGAGTGCCTTGTGGGCGGAGTCTGCACATTCTCCTTGTTGCCACTGGATGCTCTACTTTTCTTCAACATCCAAAAACATGCTTTAGGTGAACTCATGAGCTTACAGGTTGCCTTTAGGTGTGTGTGTGTAGTATGTTAATGTCCATCTTATGATGGACTGGCATCCCATCCAGAATTGGTTGCTCTGTGTGCGTATACTACTTGCCGGAAGAGGCTCTGGCTTCCCCAAGACCATGAACTGGATAAAAGATATCAGAAAATGAATAACCATTTAGAGTGCCATTGGAAGATACCCAGTCCCATAATTATCATGATATCAATAGGTACGGGGAAGGCTAGTGCCATAGGAAGGGTGGGGAGAACAGGGTACCTGTAACAGCTGCCAACTTGTAGGACATGCTAAAACAGCTTGACAGTTTATAAGCTGTTATGATTGCAAGTACTTATAAGCACCTTGTAAACTGTGTATCTGCCAAAGTATTGTTTTACCTTGAACACCATAACTGTTAAACAATTAAGACATTTTAGAAGTTGCCTGTAAGTGAAGGTGATTCTACTCTGGCTATGAACTATAAAAGCAGTGACAGTTTTACAAGTTCAACTTGTCCTGTTAGCCAATCACTTACAGAGTAGGGATACATTCCCTTCCTATATCTTTTAGAAGCACTATGAATTTATTTACATTTGTGAGTGAGTGGGCAGGCTGCACCTTACAAACTATTTAGGCACTATTTGGGAGAAAGGAATCTAGCTAAAACAAAATAATAAAAAGCATTACCAGTGCTGTAGAATGAAATGCAGTCTTCAGATAGTCAAAGTAATTATCAAGTTTATTAATGGTAGCTGCAAAATAATGCTAAGTGTGGTAATTTCCATGTCATTTTGTTACACATCACTCACACTCTGTTGTACAATTTAATTTTGTAAATGAATTACTGTTTCTGCCATGGAGTTACCTGCCTGGGATTTCAATGAAAGTGAGACTTTCTAGCTACCAGGATACTCCTTGTTAATAAATGTAAGCAAGTAAATAAATAACAAGCTTTCTTATATGCTGTTTCAGTAAGTGATTGCAAGAAATGTTATTATGTTCTTTGGTATGTTTAAGTTAATGAGGCAGAGGTTGTAATCAGTTCAGTTACTATTTTTTTTTCAGTTCTACATATTCATATTTTCAGTACTAGGATCAAATGTACTTTTGTTTATACCACTGTACCCCAACAGGAAATGGCAGTACTTGAGGTGGTCAGTCATTTTACTAGTCACGTGATAATGAGGTATGGAAAAAGTAGATATACAGGGGGTGGATGACTCTGCCAAACTGCATTTAATTCTGGATGGAAGGAGTGAAACATGCAAATGACCTAATGAAAAATTATTCTGAGTAACAAAAGACCATATAAAAGGAATGGTGCCACTGTGTTCATTATATGTTGGAAACAGGCAACGTATTGGAAGATGGATGGAAAAAAGCTGTGAGAGACGTAGTTTTGAAGGGACATGAGCAAGGTGTGAGCACCTTTCTTTGATCAGCTTAAAACAGAACTTTTGCTTGGTTGGATCTGCTTAGCCTTGAAAGTCAATAAATCTTTTGGAAGCATGTCAATCTGTTGAACAAAATTTTGGGAAAAGTCAGTTTGGCAAAACAACTTTCATCAAACCTCGAAGAGCAGAAAAGAACAAGTACACTGTCTGTGAAAGTTGTTCAGCATAATTTTTCTGTCAAACTGACTTTTACTAGAATTGCATTAGATCAATTGACTGGCTTCCCAAATTTTTAGGGCAATATAGTGGTGCTCTGTAAGAAGTAAGACAATGTGTAACTGACAGATTTAATTTGGCCCATACCGATTTTAAACTTATAAAACTGTTTGCCTTTGCTTAACTATTTAGCTGTACTGATGATGAAAATTTTTAATATTTTTGATCATTGTTTTCACTAATTGCAGACATTCATATGAGACGTACTCTGGGTTGCAAACATTTGAAAGTTGTACTTGAAGCCCCACTAAGTGAGGGCCCAACATGTGAGGAATTCACATAACTGGGGCACCCTCCTAAAGAACCACATTACTGAAATCAAATAATTCTGTTCTAAAAGGTGATTTACACAGTGCCAGTGGAATTACACTTTATGATGTAATTGTGTGATAACTGTGACATATTACTCAAGGTGAAACACAAGGATATGAATTCTGAATGTCTGGTACAAAATTGTTGTTGTTGTTGTTGTGTCTTTTGGCTTATCCCGGTTAGGGGTCGCCACAGTGGAACTCCGGTCCGCTAATGTTTGGTAGTGGATTTTTACATGCCGAGTTACCAGCCCTGATGCACAACCTTCAACGAAGGCATGCCCATTCATGCATGCCTCCACACAGAAGACGTTCTAGCTGAGAATCGAACGCGACAACGTCTTGCTGTGAGGTGACAACGCTACTGCAGCACCACTACCGCTGATAACAATTAAATCATTGAGCCTGTTAGTTGATGAATATTTATGACCAGATGGGCAATTTCTACTTACAGTGAAGCCTTAAGAACATCTAATACATGACATGAAAAAGTATAAAATAACATACAAAATGGTTCAGCGTGTTTGCATTCCTTGAGGACTGGTGGGTTGCCAAATGATGTACAGTGTCGTTAGATGTGAATTATTGTTACAAACAGAAAAAATGCAGTGAAATTCTGCCTACAACTTCCTAGCTGTAAATTATATATAATGTGTGCATATGCGTGTGTGTGTAAATATATATATATATATATATATATATATATATATATATATAATGTGTGTGTGTGTGTATGTATGCTCTAAGGGGTCTACTTCACATAATCAAACCCCCAAATAATCGAATCCTGCTACATCGAGACAAAAATAGCGAAACCTCACGTGAAAGACCACATTGGTGAAAACAACGGCTGTGAATGGAACCACTTAGCCAATATGCACACATTACACCCAATGAAGTAAAACCCACCAAAGTGGGGGGCTTTGCCTCCCCACCCCCTATGTAAGTATACCAACTCCAAGATTGCCCTGTAGTGGGGAAAAGGGCACATACCTCCATGGTGGCCAAGTGGTTCCTTTCCCAGGCATTGTTTTTGCTGATGTGGTCTTTCATGTAAGTGAGACTTCACTATTTTCATCTCAATGTAATGAGATTCGATTGTGTGGGGTTTCAACGATGTGAAGTGGAGCCATTATAAGATGTACATAATATGTATGTAATTATATATATATATATATATATATATATATATATATATATATATATATATATATATATATATTAAATGTATGTAATGAAATACGTGTGTATATGTATGTTATAAAATATGGTGTATGCAATATGAAGTGTATTGGTAAGGAGGTATGGGGAGGGTGCGGCGTAATAGGTATGAAAAAAGAGAGAGAGTGAGAAGCAGTGGTCTTGAAATTATTTAAAAGACAGTACAGAGGCTGAGTTACTTTAGTGACCACCTCTTCATAACATTGCAGGATTTCTAGAAGTGCTAAAAGCTGGTTTTGAAACACAAATCTGATTCATTTGTGGAACTAAATGAAGGGTTAGAGATGGAACTGCTGCATAGAGAATCAGTCTACATGTTGTCCATGCATTTTGGAATATACTCTCCTCCAGTGTTCTGTAATAACTAAACAAAGAGGTCAAACGGGCAAAGTTTCCAGTAATTTGTAAAATAAGCACTTAGAGTTAATACAGTTCTGTGCTGTGTCTCTATCCATCCAAGTTTTTTTTTTTAGTTTGCATTTTAATTTGTCACTTTTGTACTGAAGTATCTGCAGTATTTAAATAAAGGTTTACAGTCAATAATAGTTAACCTTACTATGGCATTTGTTACTATTTAGCACAAGAGAATACTTTACAAATTATGAATGTTAAATATCAATATATGTAATTATGTGGATAAATCTGAGGCTAAGTAACATAACACATTTATGATTGAAATCTTGAAGCCCTCTTAATAATTCTACAATATGACTTTGCTGGGGAAAATGGGTATTGGTGGACACTGGCATCGCACAAGGCTGTGTGCTAAGGCGATGACTTGTTGGACTATTTTTCCTCAGTGATAAAAGTGGGAAGTAGGCTATGAATAACTAAATATGCTGAGTACTACAAACTAGATAATATAATTGTTTCAGAAAAATATTGTAGAATTATTAAGAGGGCTTCAAGATTTCCTCATGACATCGCACAAGGCTGTGTGCTAAGGCGATGACTTGTTGGACTATTTTTCCTCAGTGATAAAAGTGGGAAGTAGGCTATGAATAACTAAATATGCTGAGTACTACAAACTAGATAATATAATTGTTTCAGAAAAATATTGTAGAATTATTAAGAGGGCTTCAAGATTTCATTATATTCTTTCTTACAGATACACAGGAGTCATCCCTGTCTGGTTTACTAGGCAATGTGTTGTATGGTTCTATTTAAAAGTCTATGCCTGGAATACATGGCTGTTGCACCTAACATGAGCATGGTGAATCTAAAAGTAAAAATACCATTAATAGAAAAATGTATCAAATGCCTTATAAACTGCCTTCCAAGACTGGAACAACTTCCCCTTATAATCAGATGTTGCCATTGTTAAAGTATTTTAGAAGTAGTCCTGCAATTCCCTTGACACCAGGGTATATCAGGACAATGAGCTGACTCTTCCCCAGGTGACTGTGTTTGACTAGCATCACAAGCAGTTCTGGGGACCATGTGAGGCAGGACAGTTGTGGACAGATGATCCACGCATGGCCATCCCAGGGGAAGTGGAAGCTCATCACAATACATTTACACTCCTGCAGGTATTGACAATGCATTACCCACAAAAATGTGTGTAAAAAGCTTATGCAATAGTGGTGCACCATTTACCATGGGTTTGTCATGTGTGATCGCATCCATGCACCCTCCATGAGCAGTTGTGGTAGAGCTTTCAAAGCCACTGGGTGGGCAGGATATGTGGTGGACCTGATCACTGATGCAGGCATGACAGGTCTTGCTCCTAGGAAACTCAGCTCTCACCCTGGAGGAACAAATGTGATAATGGCCTCTCACCACCTGGAATAAATGAGTCAGTGAAGTAACAAAGTGACCATCAAGGTAGGGCTGGTCAGCATGGTAATTATGAAACAGAAAAAATGATATAACTGAGCTCCATGAAAAAGAAAAAGCTCACCAATTTTTGCAAAAAACAAAAAATTCCTCTCATGTATTATGAAAGAAGCTTAAGTATTAAGCAAGATGATCTGTTGTACAATTAGAGAATGTCAGTTATAAACTTAGAATTTATTCCAGTACTAAGCACAACCAGAAGGCCTTCAGCTTTAAGAAACTCAGAAGTAACACTCATTTCAGTTCTAAACTTCTCTTTCTCCAGTGGTGTACTCCACTCCAACACAGCTAATATCCTTAATGATAAATTTAATCTCCATTTTTTTGCGTACCATACACCCCTTCCCCTCCCCAATATCCCCACTGACTGCGCCATCTGTTACCACCCCTGATCATGCAACTCCATGGGTGCTGACAATATTCCAGGCTATCTGCTTAAAAGTATCAAGCACTGCATAGTTCAACCTCTCCTGAATCTATTTAACCTCCATCTCTTCACAGGCTGTGTACCTGAAACTTGTAGAACAGCCATAGTTACCTCCCTTAACAATGGTAGCCGCACAACAGTTCCCAGTAACTATAGGCCCGGCAGTATCACTAGCATTTTCACTGAGCTAACTAACAATGACACACACCATCATCCACAATCACTTTAGATTTGTTGAGAACATGTCACGCCACTCAACCTGACTGACTGATGTGTTTTTTTTTTTGCTTGTTTTGTTTTTGTTTTTGACTAGGACACATTTTAGACAAAATTCAGACTATCCATACTGCCTACCCTGATCTTTGTTGAAGACTTTGATACCATTTCCCATGCACATATCATAAATAAACTCAGTCTCAATAATAACTCTTATTGTCTGTTGGATAACTAATTGGGTTGTGGAGCATTGTCTGGTGGATAACTAATTGGGTTGTGGAGCATTGTCTGGTGGATAACTAACTGGTTGTGGAGCATTGTCTGGTGGATAACTAACTGGGTTGTGGAGCATTGTCTGGTGGATAACTAACTGGGTTGTGGAGCATTGTCTGGTGGATAACTAACTGGGTTGTGGAGCATTGTCTGGTGGATAACTAACTGGGTTGTGGAGCATTGTCTGGTGGATAACTAACTGGGTTGTGGAGCATTGTCTGGTGGATAACTAACTGGGTTGTGGAACAAACTCCCATAGTTGAAGTAATGATCATTTTCTCTAGCTGTAGAACTGTTACTATTGATGTTCAATAGGGTTCAGTTTTGAGTGACCTCATGTTTGGTATTTACTTTTCAGAGGTAAACACAGGCATCCAAGGCCTGAGAATGACAATAGCTAAAAGTTGGGTGGTGTTAATTTGCCACCAATACCCATTTTCCCCAGCAAAGTCTAGTTAACACAGACCTGAAATGTAAGACCCTCAATCTTTTTCTGTCATAATCTCGCTGGTGTTCAATTTAAAATAGATCCCATTATTAGAGACCCACACTTGTCATGAGCTGTCTTTGGATCACCATATCTCGGTTATGGTCAGAGATGTCCTTCTGCTTTGTACAGCTTGTCTGTTGTAGCATCTCTTCTAGGACCAAGGATGTCCTTGAACCTTTTTCTCCTCTTTCATCAGACCCATTATTGAATGCAGTGTTCCCTCTTCAGAATATACCAATTTAAGTATATTGTACAACTTGCAAGGCCCTAACAATTACTAAGAAACATCTTCTCTGTTTTAAGCCACTTAAGCTACCCTGATGGTCTGAAATCTCTGTCTCCCTTCTTAGCTTTTTACAAGACCCTGAGAGACTGCCTTTCCAAAGCATTGTACACTATCAAAAATCCCTTATGTTTTTCCTTATTTCACAATCTTGGATCAAACCGCTCCATTAATTCTTGTCCCAAGGACATAGATCTCCACTGTAAGATTGCTGATACCTGCTGGTGTGATAGAATTCTCATGCAGTGCAACCCACATTTTTTTAATAGAGTCTCTTTTCATATCAGGCAGATTTCCTCCCAGAAACCCTTTAAAGTGAATCCCAATGGCTGGATGGGTAGCATTACATGTATACCTGGTACAAATTCTAATTTCCTGTATGTGCTTATTAGAAGTGTGATGTGACTTAGTTTCTCAACTGATTTCCAATTCAAAGCTTAGAATAAACTCCAAACCCATGCTATGTATAATAGTAACCAATTATTTATTTGAATTAGCTTGTTGACAGGTAGGTCAGCTTGCAGAAATTTTCACTATTTGTCAAGTGTTGCAATTCAGTTATGTGTTGTCTACAACAGTTGATGTTTACCAAAGTCACAGTTGTGTGACCATGGAGTTTTTATGTATAATTAAGGGGTTGTATGAGGAACAAAGGACCCCCATACTGTAGCTTGGGTTATAGTTATGTATTTATTTGTTTTTGTATTTATGTGGTGTTTAAATATTGAAATATGAGGTACATATCAGGCAGTACTGCTAGTCACTAATCGTAGTCAGTCTGTATTTTGGTCTAAAATGCCAAATTCCACAAAACCTCCAATTTTTTCAATATTTGGACAGTTAAATTATACAATTTTATGGTATTTTTTTAGAAAACTTTGAAAAATAAATTCTTTGGTTCTATTTGTGTTTAGTCTTGCCAGTTTTCAGTATTCTGAACCCATGTTTTTGGCATGCCTTCTGTAGGATCTTATCTCAAGAATGATGACAGCGTGTTTGCACAGCTGTTGTGCGTAATTCTACAGTCGGTCTACGAAAGTGCTGCATAAGTTTTAAAAGTTCAGTGTGTGTGATTTTTATGTTTTCATTAATTTTCCCATTTCTACTAACTTCAGACCTGATCCTCATGTAGCAACTTCTAATAATCTCTTTATTTTGCCTCTAGCAGAAAGAGCTGGAAGGTTAGCTGCTATAATACCTAGGTCTGATGAGAAGCTGTTTACAGAATGGGCTATCCTGCATTATCCTGCAACATGCCAGTGATGTCTGCAGTGGTGACTTGGGTGCTCAACAGCCCACAGCTTTCCCTAGCCTATGTCAGGAGGCGGGGTGATAATTGTCACCTTCCTCCCAAGATCTAATCATAGTAATTCTCACCACTTTGCCCCCCTGGGGCTTCCACTAGTTCTCCCAACCAGATCACCAGTGTGGAGTAGGTAGTCTGTCTTATCCGATGTTATCAGGCTTGCTAGATATGAAGAAAATTCAACAGTAGCACTTTAAAAACCACACAAGCATGAGCCTGTATTACTTGTGGCATTATAACATTGGGAGAATTAAGTATTTTTAATTGAAGCTTGGAAGATTTCATTTTGGACAACGTAAAAATGCCAGGTGCTATTGCTCTAATACAAATGTGAAATGTGTTAAGCTCTTGCTCCCTGTCACCTAGGTTTTCAATAATGGTTTGTTATAAGCATGTTCAGAATTTTACTGTGAGTGTTTGTGTTGGGAGAGGTGGTAAAAGCACAGGAAAAGGGTAATGTCATTTAGACTTCAGACTCATGAGTTTCTTTTCTTAAAAAGGCCTCACCAGAGTGGCTTGCATGGTGCAGAGAGATGAATCTCTTGACTGTGACTCAGACGGCCTGGTGTTTGATAAGTTAGATGTGTGTGTGTGAGTGTATGTGTGCAGGCACACATACTTTTCATAGGTAAGTAACATTAGTGGACACCAGGTGAGCTACCTTGGGGTGGGCAATAGGAGCTCCAGGGGGTAGCCTACTGGTTAGCCCACTACCTACCATTTAACACTCTGTCTCTCTTCTCTGGGGAATAAATGGGTTGATTAGACCCTCAAGTTAGAGAACAACTGAGCTGTATGGTGAGAGCCTGCAGGTAAATAAGTGACTGTCATCTCAAAACAGGAAAAAATGTGTCAGTGGGGCAAATGCTGGGCAGCCATTCAGCAGGACCCAGGTGATTAAAAATGATGTGTATGTAATGCTTAGAAAATAATTCTTTCAATAGGCTTGTTAGTGATAGATGGAAGACATTAGTCAACTTGAGAGATTATAACTGTTCTATGCAATGTGCAGATTACAGAATAACATTTGAGATTTGTACTAGGAATTCTTGTGGGAGTCACTCTGAAATATTAATTCATGTTTGTATGTTTTCTTCACAGTTTAGAGATTATTTCCAACTGAAGTCATCTGGGAGTAGCTGATTTTGGACCGATTCTAATTCAGTCTCATGAGAACTAATACAATCCTTGATTTAGTACTCTGCAGTTAAGGAGCTACCCAGGAACTAAGACACAGTAAGGAAAAGAATGTAAGAATTGTGTTGCTGTCCTGTGTACTGCTGCTGACTACTGCAATTAGAAATTGTATTTCTGTTAATACTTTATGCTCATCTGATTTGCATGCATTGAGTGCCGTAGTAAAGAGCTATTTTATAAGGTTTTTTGAGCAGTGTGCGCATGTTACTTTCTGGAGAGTAACAAAAAGGCACAGTACTTTATCTGCAGTTATGCCTGATGGAAGCAGTGTGTGCATGTTACTTTCTGGAGAGTAACAAAAAGGCACAGTACTTTATCTGCAGTTATGCCTGATGGAAGCAGTGTGTGCATGTTACTTTCTGGAGAGTAACAAAAAGGCACAGTACTTTATCTGCAATTATGCCTGATGGAAGCAGTGTGTGCATGTTACTTTCTGGAGAGTAACAAAAAGGCACAGTACTTTATCTGCAGTTATGCCTGATGGAAGCAGTGTGTGCATGTTACTTTCTGGAGAGTAACAAAAAGGCACAGTACTTTATCTGCAGTTATGCCTGATGGAAGCAGTGTGTGCATGTTACTTTCTGGAGAGTAACAAAAAGGCACAGTACTTTATCTGCAATTATGCCTGATGGAAGCATTTCTCCTTATAGTTTTTCCATTTCCTCATTACCACAAGTAAACTAACATTAGAGAACCCAGTGCATTATACACATAAGCTTGTGTCTGATGTATACCATTTAATTACTTTAAGAAATCACAGCACTTTAGTGCATCCACGTGATAAAATTGTATTTCTTCATGGTGGCTGTTAAGGCTTTAACATGGTTACTGGAACCCTAGTTACCTTGCCATATCCATCTAATGAATTGTGCATTCTGCAAATTATAAGGCTTATATCACATTCAGGCATGCTGTCTACCAGCATAAGCTGTGCCACATACAGAAAGTGGTTAATAGGTTCTCCAATCTCTTGATACAAGCAGGGTGTGATAACTGGATCGTACTAATGCATAATAATATTTGCCCATCATCATAAGCAGTGGTTGTTTTTTCTGATAGGTAGCAGAATATGTGGCAACTGTACTGAACACCATGCATTTATAAAATACATCCTACTTTATTAAAACAGTTGCATTTGTAGCCTGGTTCCATGGTACCAAGAGATAGAGACCTGAATGTGACCACGGTTTGATTAGCAGCTTTGGCACTGAATGAAGCAGACATGGAAGAGATGAGAATGGGCGTGGTCTGTTCACCTCTCCTAAGGGCTGAGAGTTATACCCATTCAAGGGCACACTGAGTCAATGTAATTTCCCTGTTGGAAACTGAGGAAACCACCGTATGAGAGACAGGGCTGCATGGAGAGAGCACCCCTTGTGAAAGTAAAGGGATTGCCTCTGCAATCAAACCATTGCACATCCTTTTCCAGTGCTTTGTTGACTGCATGAGCATAGCTTGTAAGAAAAAAAGGCAAAGCATCCCAATGGATGCTTAAAAATGGCCTTTTCTGACAAATCCTGCTCCTGGTTGTCCACGTAAATAGGTACATTATTCAGGAGGAGGCTGACCAGCTTATTTTGGTGGGGACGGTGTGAAAAACTTTCATTTGCAGATCCCTTTGATCCTTAACATTTCTTCTTTGAACCATTCCATAGTGGCAATACTTCTCAGTTCATTAAGCAACTGGATCCACCTAGCAGGACTTTAGTTGTGAAAAAGCTTTTCAACGTTTGATAAAATGAATGGAGGGCTGGTTTAGCAATAAGATTTCTTGACTTTGAAAAAGGTATGCTGAACTCTTAATTATCTTACCTGCTAAAGGTGATCAATGACTATTCGACAGTCTAATGGTTAGTATTTGTTTGTACTGAGATAGTATTTTGTGCAGAATAAAAAATTAAAGCAGGGAGTGGATATTTTAATCACAAAATAACATTGTTTGGAATTGATGTCCTTTATCGTTGGAGAAAATAAGTTTGCAAGCTTGTAAGTAATGCTTTGTCAGGTATTGTTTCTGCATGAAAACTGAAGTCAAAAGTGTGATCAGTCCAAAAGATCTAAATGTTTTCCCTAGTAACAGCTGGAAGTGAATTTTCAACAACTTCTTTAACAATGCAATCAGAAATTTTATTAAGACTTTGAAGAATCCAATGCAGCATGGGAGTAGTTTTCAAAAAAAATTATTGAGAGATTACTTTTGTACAGTCTGCTTGCTAATAAGTTCAAATTGTGTGAATTGTTACAGTCCAATATAAAACAGTGTTACCCACCTAAATAATGCATTTAACAATGCTTTTATCTGGGCTCAGGGAATAAGTTGAGAAATGCTGCACCATGTGGTACCCCAACTATGGAAGGAGTAATTTTGAGATATTTGGTTACCTGAAGCAGTTTGGAAAGCTCTGTTAGTTCTTCACCTGAAAATCTGTAGCTTAATTTAGTTGCTAAGATTGTGATATTTTTTCAATGTTTAGTTGATATGATTGTGATCTTTTTTCAACGTTTAGTTGATACGATTGTGATCTTTTTTCAACGTTTAGTTGATACGATTGTGATCTTTTTTCCAAAGATATTTTTTAAATCAGTTAATAAAAAGCCTTTAATATTGTCTTGTCCCTTGTTTGCCAACATAGTACTTGCAGAGGTCAAAACTGCTGTAGTTGTACTTTTACACGTTTTGAAAAACATGATGCTTTATTGAAAATAGACCATACCTGTGATTCATTTGATTATAAATAATTTTGGTAACAGTGTCTGGGCAAATTAACAATAGTGGAAATAGCTAACCTAAAAGCTACACCAAACATTTAAAGGCAACTGGAGTTTTGTTAAAACAACTAAATGCATTTCCATTCTCTCACTGGCGCCTCAGTATAGCCTTCTCAGGAGTACCAGAAATAGATCTAAAATCTAAAGCTGAGGATGGAACAGAATTTTTGGGAAGTTATTTTATTAAGGTGTACTTAAAACTAAATGTATCTAAGACTGTTTTTAGCGAATGGTTAAAAAAATGTGGGTTGTGTGCTAAGCAAGAAAAGAGATGCCTATTTTTAAGATAGATGGACTATGCAGTCATTAACAGAGCAGTAATGAGGCTAGATTATCAAGCAGTTTTTCAACTGATACTTTTAATAGTTAAAAGGAGAAGCAGAGTATCAAAGAGCTGAGAAATGTGAAGTTTGACACAAGAGTATATTTTCTGTACAGGCTGAGAAGAAGAGCAGGGAAATGGATGCAAACATCTGCTGCCATTTGTATGGAAATAGAATTCGAGTGGCCTGTTTTGGGGAAAACTACATCTTTTGTGAATGTATATAAATGTTTAGGTCTTTTTTTAAGACCATGATGTGTTCAGTTTTGGTTTTGTTGTTAGCTGCAGGCAAACGTTATACTATTCTATATCTAAGTTATTTTTTAAGTTGAGGTGTAAGACAGTATTTTTTTTTTTTATTGCTTCTTATTTTAATTTAATAATGGGACAGACTCTGTCCTACATTTCAGACAAACATTATACAAAATGGACAAGACAGTAATGAGGCTTATGTCACTGGTTATGAGAGAAAAGCCAGATTAATTTCAATTCATGTTCAAGTATGGATGTTTGAATATCAGGAGTATGCTTGCTTTCACTAAAGAGAGGTACAGACTCATCTTTTTGTGAACATGAAGCTAGCATGTGGCAATAATCACTAGCAGTGATTGATAAAAATGTTAGGCCCTCACATTTGTGAGGAGTGTTCATAATGATAACGTCAAACATGGAATGATGCCCAGGTGCGGGGTCTGGCTGGTTCTTCTATTACTTGAGTAAGGTATAGGTGAGCCACTTGTTGACTTTTTACCATTTCATAGCCAGTTTATATTAATATCTCTAAGAACTATTAACTGTGAAAGGTGGAACACCTGCTCCTATAAGACGTGACTGTTTCTATATTCCTCTTTTTAACAAACATTCTCTTTTAAGAAAAAAAAAAACACCCTCAAATGTTGTTTACCTTATCAGTGTTATTTGTCTATCTACAATAGCCCCTACACTTAGTTTAGTATCTATAAACTCTTCAGTACCTTTCAGTTTCCTCAGATATTTTTCTTCTGACAGAGATCATGAAAGTCCCACCATTTTTTTCTTGTTTAAATCTCAAATTGTTTCATAAAGCAAATGGTCTCACCCTTCATGACAGGCAAGATATGGTGTATTTTGTAGTTGTTTTACTTGATAACCAGTCACAATTTTACATCCTTAGAGTGCCTTGATGAAGTCAGTGAAGTGTTATAAAAAGTGTGGAGAAATCTTTTTATAAAGAACTGGGATGAGATATATTGCAGCAGTACATATAAAGCAATCTGGTGAAGTGTTTTCATTTTTTGACCACAGAAGTGCTGTTTTTATTCATGTAATTGCCAAATCAGAATGATGCAGTAGGCTTTCATGTGTCTTGCTACCTCTTTGAAGAGATAAGCTTTAGTCACAGATGGAGGAATATTGCTTGTAGACTTGCTGGCAACTTTACCACCTAAACAAGGGGATGGGGAGGGGAGGGAAATGACAACATTGAATACTTAGCAAGACTCTATCTACCTCCTTTGCATTGCAAAGATTTATATGCAGAATAAAAAAACCTTTTTATTTGCTCACATGCAAATCATAGCAATTCTGCAAAAATTAAATGCTGACAATGTGTTCAAAAGCAGTCTAAGAAAATAGTGACTCTCAAAACCAACACTGTATGTGAATGTTGAGTAAAAATGATGTTATCTAGTTTGTCATGTTATCATGATAAAATGCATTCAAGAAGTCAGAAGAGATAAAGATAAAATTATATCAGTATGGCAATTCGTAAGGCTAGTGATTCTGATGAATTGATGTTTTAAAGAATATCACGATATGATGAAAAAATGTATATTCTTTTTAAGTTTCAGACTGGAGTTTTCCTTTAATGATGTTAGCCTTTGATGGTCACTGGTAAATGACATATGCCTGGAGAGTCAAGCATATGAGATTTTCAGTGTAGTCAAGTATATGTTCACTGCATCAAGATCTTGTGACCATTTTCAGTAGTGGGCAAGACTATGTAGAAACTCCATTTTTGTTCTTCTTGTACAGCAGAAATGGTGTTCTTGTACTGCTTTTCAT
The DNA here is from genome assembly GCF_019279795.1 of Protopterus annectens. Lineage (NCBI taxonomy): Eukaryota > Metazoa > Chordata > Ceratodontiformes > Protopteridae > Protopterus > Protopterus annectens. The sequence continues at coordinate 395,116,211 of NC_056739.1, read as the reverse complement.
TGTTTGATATGGGGCAATTATTGTCAGACAAAATACATACTTGGTTAAGTTGCATAACTTTTTATCTGTTTAATTAAAGAGGTAGTACCGAGGCACTAGTTACTACTATTGCTACTGTTCTATTGTTTTCATCAGTAAATGTTTTATTCTTTTTGTGGTGTCTAATTATACATTATTTTACCAACTTAGAACCGTTCCTAGTTTGTGTTAGATCTTGCCATGCTATATTTCAGTAGACCAGGAAAGATTTGTGTAAGTTTGTTTCATTTATTTTGCATACATTTACTCGGTCAGGGGATGAAAGTGCTCAATCTGATGGTTTTCCAGTTTTACTATTAAAGTGGATTTTATTGCTGAATTCTTTGGTTGCTGCTATTTGTGTTCGACTACACAAGAAGATCTTTTTGAGATTTCCCGAATGCTGACAGTGAGTGTTTTGTACTAGTGGTTTTGGTCAACAGTGGTTGCTCCATTTTGTACATTTATTTCATCCACATCTGTGACAGAAGACTGTAGGATCTAAGTCCACTCTGGCATTTTGAAGGGTTTATGGCTTATGGCACCTAAATGCAGTACTTTATGCACTATACTTAGCTGTAATACTAATGCTGAGTGACCCTCATTTGAGAAAAATTATCTTTCTGTATGCCTGTTCCTGCAGATTCCAGTTAGATATGTTATAATCCTAAAATGTAGTGAAGGATGAGGGAAAAACTGAGCACCTTAACCTGGCTAGATATTCCATATCCTGCTGTCTAGCTAGCAGTATTTCTCGAACTAGGCCTAATCTTCTCCAGAGTGCTCTTAAACTGAAAGAAATTATCCTTTTTTCATAAGACAGTTAGTAAATATAGTGAAAGAAAGCATTGTTTTTGTTTTTTGTCCCCCCAGGATAGAAAGAATTATGTTACTTAAGAGAGAAACCAGAAATGCTGTGAAATAGAAAGTTGCAGGAAGGTGAAAATGGCATATGTAATGTGAGGAACTTTACAAAAACAGTTGTTATTTCATGAACAAAGGAGTCAGGGGAAGTAGGATTAAGCTGGACAGTTTTCAAAAATTCGACCACTGGTCTAGACTTCTAGCCTAAACTAACCAAATGTAAATATCGTAGCAAGTAGAAACTCAACTGCAGGTTAAATGCGTTATCCCATGTTGTTGTTTTCCATAAACCAGATTACATTATATTACAGACAAACTTCTTTTTAATAGAAGTGTAGAGAAAATCTCACATGCTAAGTGAGATTATTTTAAGAAAAAGATGTGTGCTATGAATAGTTGAGTTGCATCACTACTGTACTCCTGACAGCAACAATTGAGTGCATCTTTCAGGCTCCTTTGTAATGTCTACACCTACACACAACTTGGCAGAACCTCCTGTCACCTATAATGTGGCTTGCAGCAATCACACATCGTTTTCAAATGAGCATTGCACACAACCCCTGGAGTCTGTCACGAGAAGGTTGAGAGTGTATGTTGGGGGATGAGATATTTGACTGTAGCTAGACTGTTCAGTAATCACCACATCATTTTTTCACACAAACCATACAACATTATTATACCTTATTTGCTGTATGGCAGTAAGGTAGTTTAACAATAACTGAATTATTTTGATGTGCTTTTGACTCCAAATGTTTATGTTGTACCAAGCTAATATGGGGACATAAGGACAATGCATAAAGTATTTGAAAGAGGGAGCTTAGTCATGGGGAGGGCAAAATGTTAATGCCATGTTTTTTATTCTTTATTCTGTGAATCTGCGAAGGGTGGTGCTATTTATGATTTAGGTTAAGTGTCTTAATTTTGTAAGGTCAGGTAACAGCAAGTAAGAAGTTGTTTGTAAAGAAGTTTATATTGGGTGTATGTGATAATTGGCATGTTAGCAGTCACAATTTCTTAGTATCAGCAAAAAGTACACAGCTCAACAATGGCTAAAACCAATAGTGCCAAAATCCCCATGCCAGTGGTGTGATGGTCAATAGACAGCAAAGGACAACACAAAGTACTTGTCTCGTTTCCACTACAAACCAAAATGTCACCTTACACGAGAATGCTGTCACTATTCTTGGTCCATGGTTAATAATGGCCTACGGTAACTTTCAGTAAACAAAAATGACACCATTGTCAGTGTTGTGTGCTGTTGTACTGTTCAGTTTTTAGTGTCACAGATGGTCAGAATGCATACGGAAGCAGGGATCTGATTGTTGTAGAAAAATTATGACAAATATCTGAGAATCCATTTTTGGTACAGGTACATTTTTGCTATGGTAGTATATAAGACAGTTGGCTGGACTAGTACTTTTTTAATGTTTATTAAAGCACTAAAGGACACTCAACAAAATGTGGCTAGCAGTGTACATTCTCTTCACATCCTGCCTTTGTAACTCATTGTATATGTATTGTAGATCTTGATCACTACATACTGAGGTTTGCCGTTTACTAGTACCTCAAACTTAACATTGTGCCTTCCAAATGCACCTTAGCTTTAGTAGTTTACTGTGATAAAACAGCTTTCAGTTCCTTGTCTGAATGAAGGAAGGACAGGTAAATATCTCAATGAGAGCTGAACTCACAGCAGGAACACGAGAGCTGAACATGCAGCAGGATAACAATGTACAACCTCATCCCTGCCAAGGGGTTGATGGCATTAGACTTGGGGAGGGGCAAATACCTGCACATATTTATTATTTAACATTTTTAAGTAAATAGGTGGATCGATCCAGTGTGAACCACTTGAACTCATGACCATGGCTACAGGCTAAAACATAATTAAAAAAAGTGCAATGTAAAAAAAGAAACAGGAATTGCAAAAGTGCAAGCAAGTTAATAGGGAATTTATTTTTCACATTTTGATAGAAATCACACACTGATCGATATTAAAATGGCCATAAAGTGTGAAATCAATCCAATCATTATCACCCATACATTTTTGAGATAGATAACCTATACAGTGTCATCATGGATGCTCACTCATTTGCAGCAGTGTGATCCTTTGTGCCTAGGTACCCATCATCCAGGACTTACTTTAAAAGCTAGTTGACATTTACCAAGTACACATATTGCAAATGAAATAACACAGACTTGTACTCCACTCAAAACCTCCTGCCATTTCCTAAACACATATGTGAGAAGTTGCTGAATGAGAATCCTCATGCCAGGATATTCATAAACATTGCCCAAAGTGGTGTGTTAAGAAAAGAATAACCATACTTATTTTGGTATGCAGGGGATTTATTAATGCTTCTTATATAGATGAGACTCATCCAAATGTCAATAGTGTATACACAGCCCTCCACTGCACAATTGTTGATGAACTGAATTGCATGTCACCCTTATGTATACACTAGATTGTGTTTTTGTCCTCTGCTAGTTTATGCTTTAAAGTGCAAATATGGGAGTTGTCCTTTATATACATTTTTTTTGTTTTCTTCAAACAGGTTAAATAATATTGTATGACAATTTCCAGTGCAGTGGCATTTTTTCTTTGTCATACTATAGATTGAGCCAGACTCTGGTAACACTGAGAAATGTTAATAAATATTTTTGTTTCTTTTCTTTAATTGTATTCAGAGTACTTACTGTGAGTTTCTGAGAATGGGTTATTTTTGTATTAAATTACTAGCAGTTGTTGGGGAAAGTAATGTAATGGCTACTAAACAGTGGTAATATTTGTCTGCATATCAGACTTTATTATGGGGGCCAGTGTAAATAACTGTCCTGAAAAGGTCAGTTGTAAAATGTTTGCCTGCATCAGCAAAGAACAGGTGGTAGAGGCCCAGTGGAAATATGTCCTGTGCTGGGAAGCTTCATCTCGGGAATAGGACTGTGCTGTTCTCACTAGGCTAGTGAAAAGGGTATGACCATGCTGGTTCACCTGAATTTAGGGAGAAGGCACTGTACGTCCATTCTGACAAGTTGCATCCCCCCATGTGTTATGGGACCAGCAGTGTGGCACAGTGACTACTGTCAGCACAGACATCTGGCCATAGCAGCTGTCAGCAGTGGATATGCCACTATTGATAGCTGGTTTATTACATAGAGATAGCAGTGCAGCATGGGATTTCCCTGCTCCACTGTTTATGGCTGGGTTCTGCACATTAAGGTTTTTTGTATGTGCCACGACAGTACAGCAGAAGTATTTTCTGTATAATAAGTAACAAGATATCTAGTACTGTGGGTTTTCCATTGGTGGGATCCCTGTACTGCCCTGATTTGGTTGTAGCATCACTGTGTGGAACAATAATTGTGTTAGGGTCTACTGTACTGCAGTGTTGCTATACTTAAAGCACTACTCACACTGGCTTTGCAGCATCTAGATTTCTCTAATCACATTTCTATGCATTTTTAAGGGATGAAATGCTGATATTGGCACGTAATGCTCTTCAGCATTCTGTTGTCTCAACAACCCTCCAGATGCATTATATTGAACACAGCCATGTAGTGACATGTGCATTCTGGGAAAATAAGAAGCAAGAGCATTCTGCAGTCGTTTTTTTTTTTTTTTGGAACTGAGATTTTATCCTGTGTCGTATCCATCAGACTATATTCTTTTGTACTTGACTGTGGAAGCGCTGGAGTTAAGTCTTTGAAAATACAACCATTTTGCTGGGTTGATGTTGTCAGTTAATAATTGACAGGGGAATGTTAAACAGTCTGGGATCAGAAACTCATTGAGGCTAGCCATGTAACTTTACTTGACTTCACTGCAGTTTCTGGATAACCTTTTGCTCCACAGTTCAGCTGAAGACATGGCATAGCTGAATTTATTTTTATTTTTTTATTTTGTGGTGGCTTGTGGAGTAACATTGCTTTAGTGGAGTTTGCTTTACTCAAAGCCAGCTTTTCCTTGGATTATCAGTTTATATCAGCTTTATAAAGTTAGAAGTGCACTCAGTAGGTAAGAAAAGTAAGAACAGCTTAAAACAGGCTAAATCTTGATTTATTTTATTTAATATTTTCTTTTTGTACAGCTAAATTGTGCTCAGGCTTTCTATGGCTTCTTAGAGTAAAGCCAAGTGTTGCGGAAGCTGTTGTTTCCATATGTGCAACAATCAGATAGAGAACACTAATTTTCTCTTTAATGTTTCTTAAATAGATGTTTGAAAGTCTCCCCTGTTTATTATTCATATTGCAAAGGCTTCTTTGTTTAACCTTTCTGAATTGTGCATCTGTACCTTAGGCTAAAAATGAACTGAAGATCAAGTCTTACTTAAAATGGTGCTTTTGTTGTGTTGTGCATTTTCCAACTTACTGAAATGTGGATCAGTCTGACTTTCTGTAAAACGCTGCCAGTTTTTGCTGTCCTTCAAAATTATGCCAAGAGGAAGGACATGCCTTGTGCACACTGACCATGTTTATGGCAGTAGCTTTGTGTGGAGGAAAAGTGTTGACTTGATGGGATGAACAGATCAGGTGGGTGCTTCACAAGAGGGTCATTTGTTTATGCAGGGGAAGTAGGATGTCAGATGTCTCAAACTTGTCCTTCTGTATCAAAATCGGCATTGAGAGAAATGTTTAGTAATCTTCCAGAGCTCCACTTTTAAATCATTAGATTGAATGCATAGTTTCAGATAGTAATATCAGCCAAAATGCATTCAACTGTTGTCTAACCAGCAGGTAGCAGGATGCACTAAGAAGTTTTGAATGATACTTGCACAGAAATTAGAAAATGATATTGCATAGTTACGCAGCATCAAATGAAATGATTTTCATTACATTGCTGCATCCTTTTCATGTTTTGCAAGGTGTTCTCCACCAAGATCTTTTTTCTTACGATTGATCTGAGTTTGTTCTAAATTTACTTTAGCTCAGATGATGAAATGGATTTGTTGGAAGGACAGAATTGCTAAAAATGTGCTCCATTTAAAAAAAATCAGAATATGATGAAATCTGATGCATTGCTGTCTTTATTGAAGTGAATGACAATTACTTCAGAACTTCACTGAGATTGCATAATAGATATGGAAAGATACCTCCCACCACCCTGCATTTGGAAAAATGATTCTTCTCAAGAAAAAGCTGAAGCAGAGTTAAAAACATCAAAACAGATCACACACTTCAAAAGAAAATACGACTTAACATCCACAAACTGTTTTAAAATATCACAAGTTAATGCTTTCATTCGTATACATACAATACTCTTCCTGTGTGGGAAGCACCTTTATTAAGAAGTGAAGGGATAAAATGAGATATTAACCAGAAATGATTAATGGAAAACTTAACTCTGAAATGTAAAGTGTATATGTTTATCATACATTATTTTTGTTCTATACTAATGTATTAGAATTACTCTACACATTTCTTACATTTTAATTGATTGTGCCCCCCATTGGTGGTCATTACTGATATAATTTTGTTTTTCAGTCACTTTAGCCATTTCCCAGAGTGTGGTTTTGTTTAGTATAATATGATCCAGAGGAGTTACTTTTCCTTCTGTTGAGATCCAACTTTGCTTTGAGCCACTGGTTTCTTGGAGTACCTCTGTAAGTTCCATCTGTGTTTCATGTTCAGTGAATTACTGTGATGACCCACCACTGGACCAGTAATCAAGGAGTCTCAATCCTCACCACTGGCAACAGTGGGGGACATACACTGAGTGGATGACAAGGTACACACACAGTATTTCCAGATGCAGATGTTCATCGTGTTTCACTGTTGCAGTCATTACAATTGGGTTATCCTGCTGGCGGCTACCCGCAGTCGACCTGAGTTCCAAAGTCTAGGTCCAACGTCAGTTGCTGTCGCCTTCTCCCTGACGTCATACCTCATAAGGATTTTCATTCTTACTGTATTCCTTGCCTAGGCCCTGACTACGATGTTGCTAGTTGTCGGTTTTATGCTAGATTTAACCAATGCACTATTAAGCGTTGGTACGATTTTGCATTTCATTATTTTGGCAGAAAATTTAACTATATAATGCCGTCAGAGCAACCGACTACCGGAGTTTATAAAAAGCGCAAAGAAAAGGACAGGCATCCGAGGTCCAAAACCGATGATGAGGCTTCCGCTAGGCCTGTCGCCGGTTTGCCGGCTCTCAGTGAGGCGCTTTCGCAGACCCTGACGCCCGCTACCTCAGAGCCACAGGCCGCTTCCGACTCCCATGTGGAGCCAAATAGGCCGCTGGAAACTCAAGGTATTGGACACTCGGAAACTATTCCCTCAGATGGGTCTGGAGCCGCTGAGCAGACATTGGTTTCTGAGGGTGTTTTCAGGCCTACACAGTTATATGTAAAACCAACTTCAGCTTCAAAGGCAAAGTGTAAAGCAGCTCTAAAGACAAAGAAACAAGTACAGCATTCTCCTGGACAGGCCTCCATGCCTAAAAAACAGATGCTTAAAATGGCCGAAGACATAATTACTTTGATCAGGGGTTCCCATCCCCCACCTGATAAGAGGCCTAGGCAACAGATAGATTATGCATCTTCAGATCAGGTTTCCATTTCCTCTGATTCCTCTTCTGACCAGGAATATTCTCTTCCTCCCTATGAGGATTCTGATGCTGAAGAATCTATCCTTTCAGCCTCCTCTCCTGAGGATTATTCTTTTGGGGAAACCCTGCATACTATGAGGGAGCATTTCCACTGGGTGAGCCAAGATTACTCAGAATCCAAGAAAAGGCTCAGAGACTTCCTTTTATTGCCTCAACACAGGTTCCTTGCTATTCCTCCTGTTTTAGACATTGTAGATGATGTATTTTCAGAGTCCGGACTGTCCCCTGACTCTTTGCCATCAGTTCCTGTTAAGCCAGACAGATACTATAGGGTTCCTGATTCACATAAATTTATTTACAAAAACCCTGCTGCAGACCCAGAAACAATCTCTCAGGGTCTCAAAGCAGTCAAGGCGTCCACTGCAAAAAACCTTATACCCTCTGATAGGGATTCAAGGGCCCTGGATAGATGGGGGAAAAAGATTTATACTTCTGCTACCTTGGCTGTAAAAGCTTTAAATTGTCAGTTTCATATGCTTAAATATCAGCAATATCTGATGTCACTGCTTAAACAAAAAATGTTGACAAATTCTGTATGTGCAGAAAACAAAGAAATGCAGCATTTATTGCATGCAGCTGAACAAGTAGGAAAGCATACTTTGCAATGTGGTTTTGATTCTCTAGAGGCCTCTTGTAGGGCCGCTGTTACAGGTTCTGTCATTAGGAGACATGCTTGGTTAAAAGAACAGAATCTGCCCGATCATGTTAAAGCAAAATTGTTAGATGCTCCATTACAACATGATACCTTGTTTGGTGTTAAAGCAGAAGAGGTGTTGAAGAAAATGGAGGACAAAGCTAAATCTATGCAAACAGTCAAGGATTTCTTACAGGTACAGCCTCCCAGATTTAGCAGGAACTGGCCTGCAAAGAATTGGTCCTTTCCAGTGTCAGACAGGCCACAAAGAGGTAGATACAGATGCCCCAGAGGCAGATCACAGCCCCAAGGTTTATACAGGCCTAAACAATGGGGGGCTTCAACCTCCAAAATTGGAGAAGAAAAATCACAGCCATACAGAAAACAGTCTCAATGACTTTCCCCTGCCAGTACCAAGCACTTATCAGCTCCTTTGGGGGGGAAACTAGCACTTTTTGCTCAAAATTGGCATATGATCACCCAGGACAAATGGGTCTTAAATGTCATATCCCATGGCTACAACTTCCATTTTCACACCCTGCCAAGGCCAAACGGTATGCCAGACCTGCCACGCAATCAATGGGCAGAGGCACAAAAACAAGTTTCGTCCCTCATGGACATGAGGGCCATTCAGCAAGTACCACAGCAAGAGCAGGGACAAGGATTTTACCCAAGGCTATTCTTGCTGCCCAGAAAGGACAAAACCTGGAGACCAATACTGGACCTGTCCATCCTTAACACATTCCTGGACATTCCAAAATTCAAAATGTTAACTCTGCAGCAGCTTCTGCCTATGCTGGGCAAGAAGGCTTGGCTTGTGACTTTAGACCTAAAAGAGGCATACCTGCATGTCCCAATCAGACAATCATGCAGAAGATACCTCAGATTTATAGCTGGCTCAATGTATTACCAATTCTCTGCACTGCCCTTTGGCTTATCTACTGCACCCAGGGTCTTCACAAAGTGTCTGGCACCAGTAATTGCTTTTTGCAGACAAAGAGGAATTCAAATATATCCTTACTTGGAAGACTGCCTTATTCAAGCAGAGAAAAAGGACACTCTACTACAGCATCTGGCATGTATCAAAACATTATTAGCAGGCCTAGGGTACACAGTAAATGAAAAGAAATCAAAACTCGTACCTCTCAAGAGATGATGTTCCTGGGTGCGAGCTTAAATACAACTGCCCAGATGGCTTATCTCATGCCAGACAAACACAGACAACTGACTACTTATTTCAAAATGTTGGCAACAAAGACCCAGTTATCTGCAAGAAAAATTCTGCAGGCTTTGGGCTTCATGGCATCCTGAATTCTGCTAATTCCATATGCAAGACTACATATGAGGAAACTTCAATGGTATCTAAAAAAGTGTTTGGACTCAACATTGCCACAGCCTGGAAACAATAATTACACTCATTCCCTGCCTGCAACAGGAGTTTCGATGGCGGGCAAAAGCCTGTCAGCACAACACGGGACAGCCAATTCACCTTATCCACAGCCAGGCAAACATTGAAAACAGATGCATCAGATTATGCCTGGGGGGCCCGTATGGCAGGAAGATGTATTCAGGGCACATGGTCCGCAAGTCAAATGCATCTTCATATCAATCAAAAAGAGATGCTAGCAGTTCAAAATGCCCTGACAGCCTTCAAGGATCTACTTCATCCAGGACAACTACTGATAAAGACGACAATACCACAGTCATGTGGTACATAAACAAGCAAGGGGGCACACATTCCTACCCCCTCTGCAGACTAGCCATGAACTTATCGGACACAGCATTGACTTACCAAGTAAATCTGCAAGCACAATTCCTGCCAGGAAGGATAAATACTCTGGCAGACGAACTAAGCAGAAACCTAATGGATCCTCATGAGTGAAAATTGGATCCACAAATCTTCAGCATGATAACAAGGAACTGGGGATGCCCGGACATAGACCTATTTGCCTCTCCTCACAATTGCCAACTACAAAGATTCTGCACAAGGACTTATCACTAGCAAGCATGGAAAGTGGATGCTCTATCTTTCAGCTGGAAAAACCTAACAGTATATGCCTTTCCTCCTCTCTCCTCCCCAAGGTACTCCTCAAGGTCAGACAAGAGAAACCAAAAATGATTCTGATTGCCCCTGACTGGCCCTGCCAGCACTGGTACCCAATCCTAAAGAGCTTGTCCCAATGCCCAGCTTGGACACTTCCTCAGATTCCTCACTTATCGACTCAACAAGACAGTCAGATACTGCACAGCCAACTCAGGACCATAAACCTGGCAGCATGGCAGATAATGTAGCCATTTAAGACACACCTCTTTCTAAAGCAGTTATGGATGTTATTTTGGAGGCCAAGAGGCCTAGCACCAGAACATCTTATGCAGAAAAATGGAAGAGATTCTGTGCTTGGAACCAGGCATTAGGTATTGACACTATTGTTCCAAATATTCCTCAGATTTTGCAATACTTAACTGAGATGCTGGATAAAGATCTTTCCTTTTCATCCATTAAAATTCATGCCTTTGCCATTTTAGCTCATTACAATACAGAACCACCTATTTTTTCTCATCCATTACTAAGGCAGTACCTCAGAGGGGCCAAAAACATAAGACCCCCCCCAAGGAGAGCACCAATCCCAACATGGGACCTCAACTATGTCTTGGAAAAACTTACACTGCCTCCCTTTGACCCAGCCTCTGCAGCTGATATAAAATTCTTATCCTGGAAAACAGCTCTGCTCCTAGCAATAACTTCCACTAGATGAGTCTCAGAGTTACAGGCACTCATGGCTGTGGAACCTTTTATCATTTTCCATCCTGACAGGGTTTCTCTCAGGACATACCCTACATTTATGCCTAAGGTAGTGACCAATGTGGCTCTTAACCAAACAATTCACTTGCCAACTTTTTACCCAAACCCACAGAATAAGGGTGAGAGACTTCTGCATTCTTTGGACATTCACAGACAGCTACGCTTCTACTTGGACAGAACCAAAGCTTTCAGAAAGACTGAACAACTTCTAGTAGCATATGCTGCAGGATCACAAGGAAAGCCTATCTTAAAACAGACTATTTCAAAGTGGATAGGCCACTGCATTCATTTCTGCTATTCACAGCGTGGCAAATCAGTGCCTAAGGGCATTAGGCCACATTCCACCAGAGCAGCAGCCACTTCAGCAGCCTTCCTCAGAGGAGTACCAACCAAAGACATCTTAGAGGCTGCAGCTTGGAGTTCAATGCATACTTTTACAAAGCACTATCACTTACCTCTCTATTCTAAATCCAGGGCAGGCTTTGCCACTGGAGTTCTGCAGGGCCAGATAGCCTCTCCTAATCCTATTTAGCACCAGCCTCCCAACCATAGCTTTGGGATTCAACCCAATTGTAATGACTGCAACAGTGAAACATGATGAACATAGTACAGTTGTGTACCTACCATAAATGTAGATGTTCAAGTGTATTCACTGTTGCAGTCCAGGTTACCCTCCCTCCATCCCACTTTTCCTTGCTGGGACTTATCTGTACTTCTCTATTCTATACAACCTATGTGGTGTATTTGCTTATAGATGAAGGAAAAGTTGCTTTTTGGTTATACATGCTTTTTGCTATTAGTAAGCCTACCATTTTAGGGGCACCTGACATCAGGGGCAAAAAACTGAAGAAAATGGCGTCGGCTGCATCTTTTATACCCCTGGTGCACTGACATCAGGGAGGAGGCGACAGCAACTGATGCCGGACCTAGACTTTGGAACTCAGGCCGACTGCGGGTAGCCTGCCAGCAGGATAACCCAATTGTAATGACTGCAACAGTGAATACACTCGAACATCTACATTTATGGTAGGTACACAACTGTACTTTCTCTGCATCAAGTGCAATTTCCCTTAAGAGCATACAGAGACCACAGGCATGGGATGGTTTCTCCCTCATTCTCCAGATCCCCAGTAAGACTCCCCATTGGCACAGCTATACAGTTGAGATCTCAGCTGAGTGGTGAAGCCAAGTCCCTCCAGCACCTTCTCTGTCCAAGCAGTGCTTCATGTCCCTGCACAAGCAGCTGACATGCACACTCTTTGAAGTTTGATTTACAACATCAAACTAACCTCATGGTTTCTCCACTTCCAGTAATGGTTAGACAACCCAGGCTCTCTTCCCCTGTATGTGACATTGTTTTGGCTTCTCAAAAAGAATCTACCAAAATAGTGTGCAAAAGCAAATAGAAAAGTTTCTTCCTTTGGGCTTAGAATGATGAACTTGACCCTTTCTCTACCCCAGTTTGTGATTCTTCAATTTTTGGCAACTCTGTATAAAGAAGTTGTAAGTTTCCCTACAACTGAACTTCAACTTGCAGCAGTTTCCAATTTTCACACAGGGAACAGAAACATTTCCCTGGCTTCGTCTAACTTATACAAAGCTTTCCTGAAAGGTATTTTTCTTCTAAAGTCTCAGTTGCTCTTCTACAAGGTCTAACTCAGAAACCCTTTGAACCTTCAGTGAAAACTAATTTAAAATTCCTTTCATGGAAAACAGTCTTCATCCGATGTTGTCCTCTTCTTTTCATTAACCTATGGGTCTCTGTTCTGATCCTCAAAACCAATCGGCTGCTATTCTACTGCTTGAACTTCCTGACTTGAGCTCCTCCCTATATCCACAATGCCACACTCCCCCAGTGTACCACCGATCTTGTTTGCTACGCTTAGCTTCAGCAGCGGGTTTGCCTGGCTCTTGAGCTTCCTCCATTTGCAACAGCCTTTACATCTTTTTGTGAGTAATTTTCCTTTTCTTTACATCTAAATGCCTTATTGTTGTTCTCCCTCTTGCTCTTTCAGGCTTATCTGGTTATTTTACTTTCCTTTCCTTAATAGCATATCCTTGAGGCTAGTCCTCTTTCTTTCTTTCTTCTTTCCTTTAAAAAAAAAAAAAAAAAAAAAAAGAAAGAAGTTTCGCTCTCTTTTTCCGTGACGTCTGCGTAGAAACCTCAAGGTTTTAAAAAAAATGCACTTCCTGTGGGCAGAATATTCCCCTGTCTGATGCCCACAGGGAGTGTGCTTATTACTTGGGGCCTATCCATTTTGAGGCCCCTTGTTCTATTTGTCAGGCCTTCCACCCCTGGCTTTTGCAGATAGGAGGAGCAAGTTGGTTCTTAAAGGGTTGCTTCCTCCTTCCACCACCTCGAGTGCCTTCAACTTCAGGGGCTCAACCCCCTTCTAAGAGGCCTAAGGAGAACCAGGAATGCAGAAAGCACTCTCCTGCATGGTCTTCCTTGGAGCCTTCTAAGAAGGTTTCAAAATTGTCTGAACCGACTCAGTCTTCTTTGAGCTTGTTTCTGTCCCCCACCTCTGGTCATCCTCCGTTGCCCCAGGCCCGAGTAGCTCCTCATCGGCTCAGACAGTTTTGGCTTCTTATTCTGTGCCAACTGGGCTGGTTTTTAAGTCTCAATCTTGCTCCTCCAGGAGATCTTTGAGCCCTCCGTCACCAGCTTCTTCCAGGTCTTCCCAGAGGCTATCCTCCAAGGATGTCGGCAGACTGATGAGGCAGTTCCTCGAGGCTCAGAGTCAGATTTGGCTTGTGTCTGCTCCATCCACATTTGGATGCATGAGGGTTTCACCTTTCTGACCACTGGGTCTTCTCCAATTCGCCCTTGAGTTTCCAAATCTTTGGTGTCATTGGTCCTTGGTGCCGAGGTGTCGAAGCAGGTAGTGATTTCCTTTTTGCCTCTGATTATTTCCCCGACTAGCTAGGATTCCTTTGGTTTCTGTTCAGAGCATATCTTGTAGCTGTAGTGTGGAAGTCTGTTCTGGGGAGGACATCGACTCCGAAGCTTTTGGAGCCCTCACTCCCACTTGGAAATTTGGCTTTCAAAGGCTCCCCCTTCTGAGTAGGGGTCTCAAGCTCTCCAAGAGGTGTCAGCTCTGGTGGCTTTCGGTGGTTTGGAGCCCTTCAGCTTTTGAAGTGGTGGAGAGGGTTCTCTCCCAGCCAGGTAGACCCTTGGTACTTTCTGCTGTGGTACCTCCCCCTCCTCATTCTGGTTTTGTGCCTGAGGCCTCCAGTCTGCTGCATGGACAGCTGGTCCCACAAAGCCTCCACACTCTCCCCATGACAGAACACCAGGCATCTTCCAATACCTCCCTAGAGCATCCCAGTGAAGGGGTCCCCCAGAAGAGACTGCGTAAAAGGAAACACACTGATTTGCCTATAGAATGAGTTACCACAAACACAGATTTCAAGGAAGGAGAAGAATCCCCAAAGTCCCCACACAATGATGTCTCCTTTGGAGACATTTTAGAGATCCTGCACCAGTGGGGTGGTTGGACAGGCCAAAATCCTTCCCCAGAGGAAATGGTGTTGTGGGAGGCTTTTGGGTCCTGCCCATCTACTACCTGGATGTCCCCCCAGCCAACCTGCTGATCCAGCTGGTGTCTTGGAAGGAACAGGATACAGGAGAGCAATTCTAAAATGAGCAGACAAGATTCTTAGTGCCCCCATGGATAAGTTGTTTTGGACCAAGGGTATCTCTGTAGATGCCATGCTTGTTGTGGCAGTTACCAAGAAGGAGCTGGTCCAGGAGACCTCCTCTGTCCATCCCCCAAATAGGGAATCTTGGGCTTTGGACAGACCTGATAAGAGTTTATGCCTTGAGTGCATTACAACTATTTATCTCACTTTATGAGGCTACAAAGAGACATGGGAAAGGAACTTTCTAGCTTGGCCCCAGGGTCCATGTCCACTGAGGATCAGAAAACCTGTTCCTCTAGATTGGTCACCCTACAGTCACTAGCCAATGCGTCCATGTGGTTCATTTCTCATGCTGCAGAGGGTACCTCAAGGGCTGCTGGTTTGGGCATTGCCATGAGGTGTCATGCCTGGATGAAACTGTGCAATTTTGAAGAACCTTTCAAACAAGCCTGTATTAATACCCCCTTTGATGGCTCCACCCTATTTGGACCAACTGTTGGTGAGACTCTCTCCCTCAGTGAGAAAGATGGAAAGACCTTGTCTGCCATCAGAATATATTTCTCTACCCCACAAAGGACCTTCTCAAGGAACCAGTGTGGGAGTATGAAAATGTGGTTTCAGAAGTCGCAGGGTCCTTTTCAGCACACTCTGGGAGAATTTTCCCCTGGGACAGAGAGGGGAATAATCAAAATGGAAGACACTGCCCAAGAGGCAGATGGGGTCCACAAAATCAGGGCTTGTGGGAAACCTCTCAGGACAAGCCTTTCCAGTGATTCTGAACAGTTGCCTGACTGTCATCCTCTGAGGGCAGACAGGGGCGCAATTTTCCTTGCACCCAGAAGTCTGGGAGGCCATCACAGGTGACAAATGGGTACTCAGGATCATATCCAGAGGACACTTCATTCACTTTGTGGAAATTTCCAAGAGAAAACATTACCTCCCCAATGTTCCACCCAATCTAAGGGAGGATAGGGCCTACAAACTAGGAAAGCTTTTGCAAAAAAGTGTCATCCAAGAGGCCCCCCCCCCCAATCAAGTCAGATCGGCTTTTACCCAGATTCTTTTTAGTACCCAAAAACACAGTGGACCTGAAACCTATTCTGGATCTGACCTCTCTGAATAAATCAACTAAAGCACACGAAGTTCAGGATGGTCACAATGCAGTCCATCCTGCCTATCTTGAAGGCGGATGAATGGATGTGCTGTGTGGACCTGAAGGACGTGTATTACCATATAAAAATGGACAGACACTCCAGGCAATTCCTACGTTTCAGCCTGGGAGCCAGTCATTACCATTTCAGGTCACTCCTGTTTGGTCTCACCACAGCCCCCCAGGGTGTTCACCAAATACTTTGCAGTGGTGGCAGTGCATCTCAGACTGCAGGGTTACCAGATTTTTCCATATCTGGATGACTGGCTTCTGATTGCTCCAACCAGGAATGCACTCATTCAACCCAGACACTACTTACTACATCTAGCCCCAGCTTTAGTGATAACTATCTACATGCAGAAATCCCAGTTCGATCCAGTTCAGATCATAGATTTCATTTGGGCTTGTCTGCATACAAGGACATCCTGTGCTCATCTGACAACAGACAAGGTAATGAATCTATGAAGTCATATGAGACAAATTCTAACCTTACCTCAGCCTCCAGCCAGTTTAGTTCTCAAGGCATTGGGTTCAGTGGTGGCCATGATAACTCTCCTGCCCATGGGTCATTTCCACATGAGGATATTGCAGTAGACATTAACAATTCAGTGGTCACTACTCAGGAATCCTCTGTCTTCCTGTAATACTATAGCAAGTGTGCTCGAAATCTCTACTTTGGTGGCTTCACTTCACAGATGTTACTCAAGGATGTCCATTCATCCTTCCATCCCCAAACACCACGTTGACCACAGACACCTCCTACCAAGTGTGTGTGTGTGTGTGTGTGTGTGTGTGTGTGTGTGTGTGTGTGTGAGTGTGGGGGCATAATCTGGGTTGAACAGTCCAAGGCACGTGGACATCCCAGGAGACCAAGTTGCATATCAATGTACTGGAGATGAGAGCGGTTCTTCTAGAGTTTAAGGAACTCAACAGCTTTCTTCCTCTAGGGATTATTGTGATCCAAATGTACAACATGTCAGTGGTTTGGTACAGCAACAAACTGGGAGGAACCAGATTCTACCCCCTATGTCGAGAGGCACTGAGGGTTTGGCAGTTGGCGACCTCTACTAACCACTTTCTGGTAGCAGCAGACATTCCAGGGGAGTCCAACATATTAGTAGACCAGCTCAGCTGAGTATTACTGATGCCTCACGAGTGGTCTTGTAATCAGTCAGTGGCAGCCATGGTCTTCCACAAATAGGTTCTCCCCTGCTGCAATCTGTGTGTATCCCCTTTTAACAACAAATGCAGCAGGTATCTCCCCTGCTGTGATCTGTTTGCATCCCCTTTTAACAACAAATGCAGCAGATGCTTTGCCTTGTTCCCACCTCAGGTACCCAGAGACACCCTTGTCCATGCTTGGCCCTCTGGTCTTCTGTATGCCTTTCCTGCTATACCTCTAATTCCCAAGTTCTTACAGAAAGCTTTCAGGTTGCAGAGCAAAGTAATCCTCATTGCTCCTTTTTGGCCTTGACAAACCTGGTTCACCTTCCTTTGGTCTCATCTGGTTTGCTGTCCATCCCCATCAGGGCACACATGGCCTGAAGCTAACTGCATGGTTTCTCCACTTCCGATGATGGCAAGATATCCCAGGCTATCTTCCCACATTTAAAAAATTTTGGTCTCCTCACATAGGTCTTCGACACATAAAATTTATAGAAGCAAGTGGAAAAGATTTTCTGTTTGGGCTGAACAAAAATGAATCGATCCCTTTACAGCACCAGTTGTCGCTGTTCTTGACTTTTTGGCTTGTCTTTTCAATGATGAGCTAGTTACTCTGCCGTCAGAGTCCAGGTAGCAGCCATTTCTAATTTTCACATGTGCTTGGATTCCTTATCCCTTGCTTCTTCTAAGATTTGTAAAGCATTCCTTAGGGGCACTTTCCTGCTCCAGCCAGCAGTGAATGGTCCTTCTCCACCTTTGGATTTAAATATGATTTTGCAAGCCTTGGTCCACCTTCCCTTTGAACCTGCAGTGACTGTGGATTTGAAATTCTTTTCGTGGAACACTCTTTTACTAGTAACGATCATGTGTGCAAGACGTGTCTGAACTTCAAGTCCTTTCTTTAAAATTTCCATATTTGATTTTTCACAAGGATAGAGGTACCCTGCGTACTAATCCTTTTTTTTTACCCAAGGCGGCTAAGGAAGGGAACATTAATCAGTCCATTAATCTTCCAGTCTTTTTTTCCCAGTTATCAAAACAAAGGTGAATATACTCTCCAATGTGCTTGATGTTCATAGACTGCTTTGTTTTTATTTACACAGAACCAAACCCTTTAGGAAGTTTGATCAGTTCATATCTTTTTCAGTGGCAAAAAGAGGTAAATCTGTTACCAAAGTCTCACTAGCAAGATGGTTGAAAGACTGTATTACATTTATTTACTCTTCCAAAAACATTCCCTTGCCAGGACAAATTAAGGCCCACTCCACAAGGTCCATGGCTACTTCTCAGGCTTCTTGGTCTAGAGTTTCTATTGAGAACATTTGCGCTGCAGCTAGTTGGTCTAACCCTAACACATTTATTACGCATTACAAATTGGGCATCCTATCTAGGAGTAAAAGTGCTTTTGGCTCTGCTGTTCTTTGGAATACCCTTCCATGAGGGCCACCCTGGATCTTAGTAGGTGGGGACTCTGTCCCACAGGTTAATGAAATGAAGAACATCAGATAAAGAAGTTATGTTCTTGCCATAACATTGCATCTGTGTTGTCCATGTTCATTTCCATTAACCTTCCCGAACCCCATCCCCCCCTATCCAAGTCTTTGGGAAGCCTTGTTAAATGTTGAAAGGGATTTCTATTCCTTATGCTGAGCTCATGATGTTGTTTAGTTTATACAGTTGTGTATTTTCTCTAGTGTAAATATTCTTATGTGCTATGCCTTTTTGGCAAACTCGATGTAAGGTACATTGGGGGAGAGGGCATTGTGGGTTTAGGGAGGAGATCAGTTCAGGAAGTTCATGCTGTAGAAAACAACCAGTCTGTTCCAAGTATCTGAACCGAGACCCACAGGTTAATGGAAATGATATCTGTATACTGCTGGCAGGATGTCACTGTTTGTCAACTTGTACATGAATGTGTTGCTTTTTGGCCACTCATGTTGTCCTCCATGGTCATGCTCATCACTTGCAACTAATGAGAGCTGTATAGAGAAGAATTTAAGTGGTTGGTGGGATAGTTAGGGAGGTGTCGGAGTTGAGTGAATAGCAGGATACATGATGAGTTAAGGTCCAAAGTAGGTGGCTGGGCTGCGGCAGAAGAAAGAATAACATCACAAAGTAGAGGTTTAGCTAGCTGTTCTGACATCCCCTTCAGCTTAAGTACTCCAGCTATAAAAATAGAGAGAGAAAGAAAGCTCATCTCATAGCTGCTACAATTTATGCTTTACACATTATCATTTAAAGTGCTTCAGTTCAGACAGATAGCAAATGCAATATTGGCATTTTTTCTGAATGCTGTCACTTGCTTGACAGGGGCACTGGGAATTAACTTTGGGTGGCATGATACCAGGGAATCTTCTTGGGCTAGGCTTATATAGGCTTCAGGCCTAGTACACTCCTGTGAACCTATGAATACACAAACACACTGGGGAAAAGCTGGCACAGGTTTATTAACTATGCCCACTTTTTTCCAGGGTTATAAGGTAGTTATCACTGCCACTAACCAACTCTTATCAGCTACTTTAAGGCCCTTAAAGGGTGCCCAATCCTACTGTGTAATATTAATATTAATATTAATATTAATATTAATAATACAAATGGTAGTTTGACCAAGAGCAAGGCTATTAGGAGTGGCCCACAGTGTCACCAAATAAATGTGCAAGTACTCTCAAAACTTAAATATGTCTCACAAAGATCTGACACAATGAAAGGTTTAAATATATATGTAATAATAATAATAATAATAATAATAATAATAATAATAATAATAATAAAATAACAGGAAAATGCTCAGAATATATTCACAGTGACATCAGAGTTCAAAACCACAGGAAATATTTAAGACAACATTGCAGGACAGTCTCAAATAAATAAAGATAAACATCTAAACTATGCTTTACTATATTCCTGACTGAATCTAAGAGAATTACCCTAGTTAACTTAGTTACGAATAAGGCAGATGTGGTGAATGGATCTTTTAGTTGTTGTCAGGTCCAAGACGGAATACAGAATACTGTCTCTTTCAGAGATTTCTCAAATTAATATCTCAAATATTACTGCTGGGATAGCTTGCAGAATAACATAATTTCTTGTCATCTGATTTTATCCCAGGTGAAATCCCCACTGCTGGAAGCTAGCAGTATTTAGCCTATACCTGTAAAAGTACATAAACCTCAGATATTTGGCAGATGCTGGAAGTCATAAAACAATTACATTCTTTCACATTTCAAGACTAGTAATTATTTCAGCCTAGAGACAATACAGAAAGCTCCCTAGTTTTAGACATTCTGTCTCTAGCTGCCATAAAGTAATTTAATGTAATCTATTTTTCCTGAAATTTACTAGACCGAGGTTAACCTCCTGTATCCTAATTTCCAATGTTAAAATATATACATTTAAACAGTTACAATAATGCATGTACATTTCTGTTCTTTTCCAGTAGGACACACTGTGGTTACATTTTAAGCACACTGCAAAAAACTTTTTAACACACACTTCTGTACCAGTTTGATATACACGACATACAGTTCTAATACAGTTGTAACAAAAGCATCTTATACAAATCATGTCGACATTCACAAACAACACACAACCATCTACAAAATTCCAGCTAGCCACACTGGCAGCATTTCCCTTCATCACACTTTCCATATAAAGCATGTTGATATTCACAAATGACATACAATTATCTACAAAGTTCCAGCTAGCTGTGCTGGCAATACCTCCCTTGTCACAATTACTAGGATTTATGTTAACTGTAAATCAATAAAAATCTTGTTTAGTATATTTAAATCTGTACAACAAAGCAATAAACATTGGGGCTTTCTTAAGTATGGAAAGTTGGAACTTTCCAGGCACACCTTCACATTCTGTCACAGGTGTGAAAACTGTCTGGCCAGTTTAACACCTCTGCTTTTTTGTCTGATAGTTTTCACTTCAAAGAGAAATAAGCCACCTAAATGCTGCTTATAATATTTTGTAATGACCAATTTTCTATGGAAACATGAGTTAAAGTAACATTTTAATGAACAAAAATGAATGTATTTACCCATTTGTTTATATGGTATTTCAGTGCAAATCATCCCTGTTCCTTGTGAACATTCTTTTTGTCATCGAACTACTTTTTAAACTGAGTTTCACTTTAGCTGTTAGGGTGAACAGAAATGATTAAAAGGAAATAAGACAATTAGAAAACAAGTTAATTTGAAATAATTAGGGTTAATAGATTGATTTAAAATTTTTAAAGTTAAAAAAACATACAGTTAAAAAAATATAAAGTTAAATATCCATTTAAGGTAAAATTGACCATCAATGAAATGTAAATTATACATACATAATGAATTAATAAAACCATATTCTCTCTAAAAATATATCTTTCAGTATAGTAAGTGTTGAATAAAATCCCATCATTGTAATGTTATATGTTGGTATAGGTTCATAGGTTGGTACTAGGCTATCGGCCCTAGGGCCTATACAAGATTAGCCATAACAATTCCCTGGCTATTCTTCCCACACTATTTACTTCCCTGGACCCCTGTCTAGCAGGGTGACTGACGTGATCCCCGGGGTGAATTTCCTTTCTCCCATCCAATCAAGGTTCCTTTTGAAGAGGGCCAAGGAGGCACTCTGCTTGACATGTATGGGCAGTCTATTTGAGAGTCTGGGTAGTCTCTGGGTCAGGAACCTATCCCACCAGCATGTTCTGTTTATTGTGATGATAAGGTTTAGATCCCTGGAGCGTGTGGCTCTGAGGGATTGGGATTTCTCTAAGTGTAGCATGTCCAAAAGCTCTGGGTTTAACATGGCCTTGTATGTTAAGCAGGGATCGCCTCTGAGTAGACGATATGCAACAGAGTATAGCTGGAGTTTTTTAAGGCGGTCAGCATAGGGCATCTGCTTTAGGCCTGTGATTCTTTTAGTGAGGTATGGCTTTCAAAGGTTGTCTGATGACTATCTTCTTTACCTTTCTGTCCTTGCCTTAGTTTCTTCATGCATCTAATTAGTCACTTTCTAGAAGCTGGCAGAGTGCCTCTGATACCTTGTTTATTTGATATTGCAACTGCTCTCTTAGCCTCTTTGTTAGCCAACCAGTATTCCTTCTTAGCCTGGTCCATCTTTTCTATTTCCCACTTTTTCCTCCTGTTCTTCCTTCTTTTTTTGTGATGACTTCCTGGAGTTCTGCATTCCACTACAAGCTTTCTTTATGTACCTTATTTCCATACTTGGCTCAGCCACATATCTGTTCTGTAGCCCTCACACTTGCTGTTTTGACATGCTGTCATTCTTCAACTGCATCTATTTTTCTCTTATTCCTGAGGTGCTAGAGCCATGAGTATTTTCTTGAACTCTTCTGCTTCCTCGCCAGTCAACTTCCAGGTCTTCAGCCTAGTCTCTGTTGACCTTAGAACCTTCTCTGATCTCTGCTTGCAGCTGATTGAGGCATCCACTGTTTTTGTGGGTTTATATCACATAATCGAAACTCATAACATCAAATGCACGGATTTTCACATAATCATATACTGTATTGTGGGGGCTGCACCCCCCCACCCCGCTAAATATATATTCCTACTCCAAGGTCACACTACAGTGAGGAAAGGGCAAAATTCCCGATCTTCACTGTAGTGTGACATAAATTCAGGCACTTCGATTATGTGAAAATTTGTGCGTTTGATGTTATGAGTTTTGATTATGTGATATAAACCTCTTTTTGCTGTGGGGTGCCTGTTTCACTGGGGATGACTTTGCAGTCGCTGATTCTACAACAGTGCCCTTTCCTTGCTAGGAGCAGGTCTGCCTGAGCTACATGTTGACCACTCTTGCATGTGACCTTCTTGCTGAACCATATATGTTAGCCACCATCAAGCTATCTGCCAGATAAAAGTCTAGAATGGGTTCTCCTTCCTTTCCCACCATGTGGACCCAGACAGTGCTCCTATCCTGTTCTGTTTGTCCCGATATGTGCATTCAGTCCCCCATTATTAACACAAACTTATATTGTCCTGCTTTATCTCAGTTTAGTTGGACTCTGCAGTTACACTGGTAATTCTTTTTGTAATCTTGAGTTTTAGTACCTTGGTATCATTTGCTGTGACTGATAATTAGACTATTTTCAAAAATCTGATAACTGCAGACTTGCAGACATAACCAGTAAACTGTGAGGACTCACTTCTTGGATATTCTGCTTGCTACTTATGTCGTATGAGGCGGGAACTATCACTATACTTGCAGTAGCCATCTCTATTACTTCATCTGCTCTATACATTCTAAATAATTATGCTTCAAGTCACCTCATCTAACAGGAGACCAGTATGAGCTTCCACATTTAAAACCAAATCACACTGTAATATTTCTCTGCAACCCAACGTAACATCTTATTACAAGTTATTTAATTGCATGACTTAAACATTGGATTGCAAAGACATTGTATTCTATCATAATTTGCCCTTTTACTGCCATTAATCAAACCAAAAAAGAGCCATACTTGCTCCACACAATAATGAAAGAAAACATGCTATTACAGTAGTGAGTCCCATACATTCAATGCAGCAAGTTATTTCAAATCAAGCTCCATACAAATCAGTCCCATGCTATCTATGCATGTTTGCAAGTCTCTTAATCTCACCACGTACTAGCCCACTGACCTATCCATTCCAAGTGCCTTACTCTCACTATCTACCAACAATAAAAAATAAAGACAGCTGTAACTAATGGGAAAGTCTCTGCGAGTGTTAACACGTATATAGTACAAGTGAAAAGGGGATAATATTTTTTTAAGAAAAATAAGACTAAAAAGATAGTGAGTCATGTGATCACTGACTGTATGCCAGCCTTCATTAAAGATTCTTACAGTAAGCAGCTGCGCGTGCACCCCTCTACTTGATCATCACTGACATTTGTGAATATTCTTAAAACCAGTATTTATATGACACGGTCTCAAAATGAATTCTTTCTGATACCCAATACTGCTTTTTTTTTTACTTCTTCTATGCTTTTATGACTTGCTGTGTTTCTGTAGTGCTAAATGCTTTAAACTGGTTTTAACTGTATCCATATAGAATGGAAGGCCAACAGTAACTCTGAGCAATTCATTTGCCAGTCTCTGCCTATAGTCTCATGTTTTACCATTTTTGCATGTGTACTACAATTTCAAAGCTTTCTGCTTTAACACAGGGGTTAAAGAAATAGAATCATGTATGCCTCACCAAAATTAGGCTTTTATCTACCCAACAGCTTTCTTTCCTCAGTTTTTGCATAAAAAGTAATAGATACCATCCATCCAATGCCCTTATTTTGCCATTAATTGGTTTTGTCTTCTTCCTTTCCTCATTTCTGCAACATTGTCTTGGTAATCTATTGGCATATATTTCTCTTAAGAGTGTTTTGGAAACATTTTAGCAGGCATGGCCTGCGGCATAACATCTGCTTTACTCCCCATGCTACCTCTGTCTGAATTTTAACTGTAAACATTCTATTTTGTATGTGTGCAAATGCTGGTGGATGCCATACAGTATATGTGAGATGAACTCAAATCTACAGTTCTGCTTGTATATTTAAGTTCAGAAAAGAGATGTTAAACCATTTTTCTTCTACAGTTTTTGGAAACATGTTTTAGTGCAGCACTTTACATATTATACAGGATTATGATTGGGTCTCTGATCATAACTATGTTATTACACAAGTTCAAGAAATGGATACCCAAAAATCTACCTTGAGAGAAGTTAAGCTTGGGAGGTAAATTTCTACATCCATTTCAAAACATATAACTGCTACCATCAAATCAAGCAGAAGGGACTTGAAGGATGACACATTCAGGTGTGCAGCACCCCCCCCATGCTGCACTTCAGTGTCAGCAGTCCATCACCCTGGTCTGGGAATAAAACCCACAGCCTCTTCACAAAAGGCAAGTATGCTACCTGTTGCACTACTGACATCATTTCATGTGGTATTTTTGCTGAAGTGTTGCAACAATATTTAAGACTAGCAGTTTATATCAGATGTTCATTGTGTTTTACTGTTGCAGTCATTACATTTGGGTAATCAGTCGGCCTGATTAACAAAGTCTTGGGTCCTGCGTTGGTTGCTGTACCTTCTTCCATGATGTCAGGTCGTCAGGGTTATAAAGCATGTAGCCGACGCCATCACATCAGTCTTTCTTGCCATGTGGTGCCCGAAGCAGAAGCAGTTCACAAGTGCCAGTTGGCCGACTTCTGAAATTTTCATTTTCGAGTTTCAGAACCGAAGTTTTCAACTAAAAGCTAAGTATCCCACTGGGGAAACTTTTTCTTGCTCCTTACCAATGTCAGTAAAAGTTAATAATTGTATTACTTGTGGGAAGCAAATACCTCATAAGGATTTTCATTTGTACTGTATTCCTTGCCTAGGCCCTGACCACGACGTACCTTGCTGTCAGTTTTGTACTTTATTTAATTAGCGCAGTATCCATCGTCTATAAATTTCTGCTTCAAAATATTTCGATTCTCGATTTAATTATCCAGAAATGACATCAGTTAGCCATCCGACTACCGGAATACCAAAAAAACGCAAAGAAAAAGACAGAGATAGGCCGTTGAGGTCCAAAATTGCCGACGATGCTTCTTCTAAGCCAGTCACCAGTTCAGTGAGGTGCCTCTGCAGCCCCTGATACCCGCTACTCCGGGCCTCTATTTAGACCCATTCGGAGTCCAGTATGCCACAAGATGCTTCACATATGGAACCTGCAGATGTCTCTACCTTGGATGGGTCTGGAGCCACTGAGCAGGCACCGGCTTCTGAGGGTGTATTCAGGCCTACAGACTTGCATATTAAACCGACTCCAACTTCAGTGCTAAGGCCTAAATCTCGATCTATGCCTAAAAAACTGACGCCCAGGCCAGATGTTCAGGCCCCTATGCCTAAAAAACAAATGATCAAAATTACTGAAGATTTAATTACTCTAATCAGGGATAGTCAACCCCCCCCCCCCCTCCACCCCTCCAAGAGGCCTAGGAATGAATTACACTATGAATCTTCTGAACAGGACTTTGTTTCGTCTGATTCTTCCCATGATCTGGATTTGTCCATGCCTACTTATGAGGACTCTGATGCAGGGGATTCCATTCCCTCTCCTTCTCTGCCTGAGGATTTCTCTTTTGGGGAAACTTTACATACCTTAAGGGAGCATTTCCACTGGGAAAGTCAGGATTTTGCTGAGTCCAAAAAGAGGCTTACGGATTTCCTTCTTCTTCCTCAGCATAGGCTTTTGGCTGTACCTCCTGTACTAGACATTGTTGATGATGTGTTTTCAGAATCCACTTTGGCCCCTGATTCCTTGTCTCCAGCCCCTAGCAAACCAGACAGGTACTACAGGGTTCCTGAGTCCCACAAATTTCTTTTCAAAATTCCTGTTGCGGACCCTGAAACCATTTCTCAGAGGCCCAAGGCCATTAAGGCTTCTACTGCTAAAAATCCTACCCCTTCTAGTAGAGTCTCCAGGGCGCTGGATAGATGGGGTAAAAAGGTTTATACATCTGCAACCTTAGCAATCAGGGCTTTAAACTGTCAATTCTATATGCTAAAATATCAACAGCATATCATGGGACTGCTTAAACAGAAAATTATGATGATTTCTGACTGTGTGGAGAACAAAGATTTGCAGGATGTATTGCATTCAGCTGAACAAGTTCAAACATACTTTGCAATCTGGTTTTGATTCTTTAGAGGCCTCTTGCAGGGCTGCTATTACTGGGTCTGTGCTTAGAAGGCATGCTTGGCTTAAGGAACAATCTCTGCCTGATCATGTTAAAGCAAAATTTTTGGATGCTCCTTTTGCTGTTTGGCAATAAGGCTGAAGAAGTTCTAAAAAAAGATGGAAGATAAAGCTAAATCTATGCAAACTGTGAAAGATTTCTTACAAGTACAACCTCCTAGATTTAGTAGACATTGGCCTACTAAGAACTGGTCCTTTCCAGCTCCTTCCAGAGCCACTACAGTCAAGCACAGACATTCCAAAGGCACCAGGTTTCAGTCCCAAGGGACGTTCAGAACTAAGCAATGGGGTGCCTCCACTTCCAAATCTGGAAACAACAAGGCACCAACAGACTCAATGACTTCCCTTTAAAATTATCAAGTACTTACCTCTTAGCCGCCCCTTTGGGGGGAAAACTGGCTCTTCATTCAAGAAACTGGCAATTTATAACCCAGGACAAATGGGTTTTAAATATAGTGTCCCAGGGATACAGATTTCATTTCCACACGCTGCCAACTCCAAATGGATGCCCAGACCTGCCCCCAAATCAGTGGGCAGAGGCTCAGAAACAAGTACTTTCCCTCTTAAACATGGGGGCAATTCATCTAGTACCAGAAGAGGTTTCTATTTCAGACTTTTCCTGGTACCCAGAAAAGACAAATCATGGCATCCAATTCTGGACCCATCTACTCTAAACACCTTTCTGGACATTCCAAAATTCAAGATGCTGACTCTTCACCAGTTACTTCCTATGCTAGGCAAGGATGCCTGGTTGGCAGTTCTAGATTTAAAAGAGGCTTACCTGCATATCCCAATCAGGGAATCTTGCAGAAGATACCTATGCTTCAGGTTGCATGCATTATCAGTTCTCTGCACTGCCCTTTGGCTTGTCTACTGTGCCAGGGTATTCACAAAGTGCTTGGCTCCAGTAATTGCATTTTGCAGTCAAAGAAAAATTCAGATATATCCATACCTGGACAATTGTCTAATTCAAGCAGAAAACCAGGCCATTCTTCTAAAACATCTGGCGTTTGTAAAAAGAGTTCTAACCTGTCTAGGGTACA
Source organism: Protopterus annectens (assembly GCF_019279795.1). Classification (NCBI taxonomy): domain Eukaryota; kingdom Metazoa; phylum Chordata; order Ceratodontiformes; family Protopteridae; genus Protopterus; species Protopterus annectens. The sequence goes on along the minus strand of NC_056739.1, from coordinate 395,088,544 downwards.
CCAAATAAATCTCAACTGGTACCCTCTCAAAAGATTACATTCCTGGGTGCAAGCTTGAATGCAACTGCCCTGATGGCTTTCCTTACACCAGAAAAGTAATTTCATTTGGTTACTTACTTCAAACAGGTGACCTCAAAAACCCTGCTCAAAAACCTGCTATCTGCAAGGCAAATACTGCAAGCCTTGGGGTTCATGGCCTCCTGCATTCTTCTAATTCCATATGCAAGACTGCATATGAGGAAACTTCAGTGGTACTTAAAAAGTTTATGGAGACAACATTGTCACAGCCGGGAAACAATGATTCCTATCATACCTTGCCTGCACCTAGAGTTCCTATGGTGGGCAGAGGCCTGCCACCAAAACAAGGGACTGCCATTCATACCACCCCCTGCCGCCCAAGCCCTAACTACAAATGCATCAGACTATGTATGGGGTGTTCATCTGACAGGGAAGTGCATTCAGGGCAAATGGAGCCCAAATCAAATGCACCTTCGTATCAATCAAAAAGAAATGCTAGCTGTACAGAATGCTCTGACAGCCTTCAAGGACTACCTTCATCCGGGACAATTACTGATAAAGACGGACAACACCATGGTTATGTGGTACATAAACAAGCAGGGGGGTGCACACTCCTACCCTCCTCTGCAGACTAGCCTTGGCATTGTGGAACACGGCCTTGAGCTACCAAGTACAACTACAAGCTCAATTCCTGCCAGGAAAACAAAATGTTCTGGCAGATGAACTAAGCAGAAGTCTCATGGACCCACACAAATGGAAACTGGAACCACGGATTTTCAACATGTTGACACGCAAATGGGGGAGCCCAGACATAGATCTTTTTGCCTCACCACAGAACTACCAGTTGGACAAATTTTGCACAAGAACTCATCACAAAAAAGCCTGGAAAGTAGATGCTCTGTTCTACAGCTAGAAAAACCTATCCGTCTATGCCTTTCCCCCTCTGCCTCTGCTCTCCAAAGTTCTACTAAAAGTCAAACAGAACAAACCAAAAATTATTTTGATTGCTCCAGACTGGCCTCGCCAACACTGGTACCCACTCCTGCGCAGTTTGTCACACATTTCACCATGGCACCTGCCTCAGACACCTTCCTTGCTGTCTCAGCAGGAAAACCAAATTCTGCACCCTCAGCTCCAAACACTGAATCTTGCAGCTTGGCTAATCACTTACATTCCCCCTTAGCATCCCTCAGCAAACCTGTGACGGATGTCATTTTGTAGGTGAGAAGACCTAGTACTAGAAAATCTTATGCTGACAAATGGAAAAGATTCTGTGCCTGGAATCAATCTGAAGGGATGAGCACAGCAGTGCCCAATTTACCTCAGATTTTGCAATACTTAACTGAGATGCTTCACAAGGACTTGTCTTTTTCTTCCATAAAAATCCATGCCTCAGCCATTTCAGCTCATTACAACACAGAATCCCCCTCTTCTCTCATCCTCTCCTAAAGCAGTATCTTAGAGGGGCTAAAAACTTGAGACCACCCAGGAGAGCTCCTACCCCTGCCTGGGACCTTAACTTTGTATTGGAGAAACTCACTCTACCTCCTTTCAAGCCAGCTGCTACTGCAGACTTCAAATTTATTTCCTGGAAAACAGCCTTCCTTTTAGCAATCACTTCAGCTAGAAGGATATCTGAATTACAGGTCCTTATGGCAGTGAAGTCTTTCATCGTGTTTCATGCAGACAGGGTGTCACTCAGGACCAATCCATCATTCATGCCCAAGGTGGTATCCAGTGTGGCTTTTAATCAGTCCATTCATTTGCCAACTTTCTTTCCCAATCCACAGAACAAGGGGGAGTGGATTCTGCATTCATTGGATGTACACAGGCAACTTAGATTCTACTTGGACAGGACTAAATCTCAAAGAAAATCTGAACAACTGCTGGTAGCATTTGCTGCAGGGGCAGAGGGGAAGGCTATTTCAAAGCAAACCATTTCTAAATGGATAAGCCATTGCATTCATTTCTGTTAAAAGCACCATGGAAACCTATCCTCCAGGGGATCAGATCTCATTCCACCAGGGCTGCTTCTACTTCAACAGCCTTTCTCAGAGGTGTTCCTACCAGGGATATTCTAGAAGCTGCTACCTGGAGTTCAGTTCATACTTTCACCAAGCATTATCAAATACTAATTTTCTCGAAATCCAGAGCTGGTTTTGCCACTGCTCTATTGCAGGGTCTTATAGCTGGTCCTAATGCTGTATAAATCCATCCTCCCAACCATAGGTTTGGGAATCTACCCAATTGTAATGACTGCAACAGTGAAACACGATGAACACAGTACAGTTGTGTACACTTACCATAAATGTAGATGTTCGAGTGTGTTCACTGTTGCAGTCCTGGTTACCCTCCCTCCAGCCCCCTGTTTTTCTCTTACTATACCTCTACTTTATTTTACTATGCTTAAAAGCCTTTTTGGTGTATTTGCTTTTGTTTGGAGGTATATTTTTGTGTTTTAATTTATATATATATATATATATATATATATATATATATATATATATATATATATATATATTGCTCCCCATTTGGGGGGCACCTGACATCTGGGGCAAGAAAAACTGATGTAATGGTGTCGGCTGCATGTTTTGCACCCCCTAATGACCTGACATCATGGAAGAAGGGACAGCAACCAACGCAGGACCCAAGACTTTGTTAATCAGGCTGACTGAGGGCATCCTGCCAGCAGATTACCCAAATGTAATGACTGCAACAGTGAATACACTCGAACATCTACATTTATGGTAAGTGTACACAACTGTACTTTCTGATGCAAACAAAACTGCTGAGTACATGAAGCTTTATTCATATACTTCTAGTTAGACAGACAGGACAGATAGTGTAGGAAAGCTACATATTTGAAAGCTGTAATATGCTTATTGTTACCACACATGTCTTTCTTGCATATACAGCTTTACCTGATCCAATGTACTTCAAGACAGAGAAAAATGTTGAATCAGGAAGATGTAAAACACTTGCCTCATAGACAGTGGTCACAAATGACTTTTATCTTGTTTTGTAACTGCTTTAAAAGCTGTAACCCCATTTGTGCTGCATCTCAAATGAGTGTGGCAGCAGAAAGTATATTACAGCTTAATGCTGTTTGAGCTTCCTGTAACTGTTCTGTGTTGACCACTTTTTATGCTATAGTATAGTATAGTATGCTGTTTTATAGTGGGTCTACTTCAGTAGACCGACTGCTTACTTACCCGAAACCCAGTTGCCCGAGACAAGAAGACCGATACCTTCCAAGACCAACATCCAGAAGAACGATGTTTCACATGAGTTAAGTAACCCCTTGGCCATCCTATTGAACTTTGACCTTTACCCCCCCATGTTAGTGCGTTCTCGAAGTTTCTATATTTAGTTAAGGGGGTGTGGGGGGCAAAGCCCCTTCACATCAGTGGGTTTAGTTTTGCTTAGTTTAGTTACTTTAATTGGGATGGCCAAGCGGTTATTTACATCACGTGAAACGTCGGTCTTCCAGATGTTGGTCTTGTGAAGGTGCCAAGTTGGAAGCAATCTCTCCTTTGAACAAGCAAATAATGTCACTGGTGAAATCCTCTAAGGCTAACTTCAATTCCAAATTGGCCACATCCACCAAGGGCAATTACAAGACCTTCTTCAGATATACCCGCAATCTCAAAGGCAACACCCAAATCTGCTCTGAACTGGTGGTCAATAACACCACAAACACCATAGAGATAGACAACTTGCTGGCAGACAGGTTGAGTGAAAACTTCACTCCCCTGTCCCACCATCAGTAAATCAGGACATCCCGAGCACCTGTTCCCCTCCCCTCATCACCAGGAAGCAGGTCCTTAATGTCCTGTCAAAGGCAAAAAATATAGTCTCCATGGGAACCAATAACATCCCTGGCTGTATCTTACATGAACTCAGGCATGAACCCTCAGCTCCATTAGACACCCTATTCAACCAAAGCCTGAGCACCAACTTCATCCCAGCTGAATGGAGGGCAGTCATTGTCATCCCTCTACACAAAGATGGAGCATCCATTGACCCAGGCAATTATAGGCCCATCAGCCTAACTACCCTGATCTGGAAGGCCATGGAATGCATTATCATGGACCTTATAAACAAGGACATTGGCAACCTCCAAACACTTGACCCCACACACGTTGGTTTTGTCAAAGGGAGATCATGCCTGTTAAACTTGTTCGACTGCCTTGAAACAGTTACCAAAGCAATGGAAGATAGTGCACACCGACTACCTTGACTAGCCAAAGTCTTTGACACTGTTCCCCATTCGGGCATAATAGATACACTCTCCTAGCTAGGCATCAACCCGTATGTTACCAGATGGGTAGCTAACCCACTCAAAGTAGGGGAAGCCACCTCTAGTAGTAGACCCGTAATGAGTGTTGTATCCCAAGTATAGGTTTTGGGGCCTCTACAGTTTGAGATATACTTTTCTGAAGTGAAAACCAAAACCAGTGGCCTGTGGCTGACCAAGTTTATGCATGACAAGCCAGGCACCACAATTTAAATTTCCCTAGTGATGTGAACATTCTCCAAGGGCCTTAATGAAACTAATGAGTGCCAGAAGCAGCAAGGCCTCCAAACTGAATGCCAGAGAAATCCATCATTATCCCCTTGAAACTTTCTTTCATCCTAATTATCACATTAATATAAATGTGCTAAGCATGCAATAGCAAAGTGAGAGACTTGGCTCCCAGTTGATAATGACCACAACCTTGACCCACCTGCTGCCTGTGTTTGCTACATGGCCCATCTCATAAATAATCTTATATTTCATCCAGGAACAAGGAGGTCATACAATCCTGTACTCCTTCCCCTGTACTCCTTCCTTATCAAACCCATTATCAATTAAAATGTAATGCCTTTGGCATGTACCTTTGGAGAGACCACCACCTTGAGACCACAGTGGTTCCTGACCAGAAAATCAATCCACTATACAGATATCATCTAAAATAAAAAAAGCTACTCTATCTCATACCAGTCTCATATCTGCTCAGAGGTCCTCTGTGAGTTATGATTGGGTTTGATCATAACTAACTTGTGTCTGACACATGAATGTCAAGAAATTCACCTCACCCATGCTGAACACATAACTAGATTCTTATGAAGAAAGAGACTCATAAATTTTCATGATTTATGTTAGCATGTATTTTCTGAAAGATATGAAGTTTGAAATTCAAATGTATTCCATTATTTAGTGGCTTTAATCATTTTTAATTTGCCAGAAAATCACATTTTGTGAGGAACAGATAAAAAATATGAGGCAAAAATCTGGACATTCTGTGAAAATCTGGACAGTTGAGAGGTATAGAGAGACTTGATCACATTTTTGCAGTGCACGGAGAATTCACTACACCAATGTACCTCTAGCTATAGGAAAAATATTGTAGAATCACAAAGTGCTAACACTTAGCACTGTTAAGCAGATAGATGGTGAATATAAATGAAGTGTCCTAATGAACAAATAATTTTACAAGCTACTAGACATTTCATTCTACCATACATTTTTGGTGTGTGTGTGTGTGTGTGTCAGTTTTTAAAGCTGTGAAAATGCTTTAGATGCTGTTCTATTTTTGACTCTCTTAATACTCTGGCATGAGGATAGAGCTTAGCAGTGCTGAAACGTGCATAGCAAAACTTTAAGCATCTTTCATACACTAAAAAGATGTTTAGCAAAGTTATGTTTTCCTGAATTTGGTGTACAGTCATGCTCTTCCCAGATCCGCTTTATGTACTACATATATTTTGATATTCCCATCTGTATTGATAACCTCACAGGTACATTTATGGACAGTATAGACTTCAGAAATGCTTCCAGAATTGTGGATGGAATCTTAATCACATCTGTAGACTATGCATGTGCTATATGTAGTAGTATTTGTAATTTTATGCATTTACAAAAAAAAAAAAAAAAAAAAACATGTTAAGTGTATGTACCTTGAAAAGGGTAAATTTCCGTCTAGTGTATATATATGGCTTCAAAATGTCATCTGTTAACTTAAAATATTTTTTTGAAGTCTGCTATGGACTGTATTTAGGGCTGATGACTTTATGTTATGTAAATAGTATCTGTTTAATTTGTCCAAGTCTTTTGGGTTTCTAATAGCATGTTGGGAATGGACCCATTCCCAAGTCAGGGTATGATTTGAGCACATGAAATTAGTTTTGTTTCAGCCTTTGATATAAGCCAAGAGTGCTCTTCTCATAAACAATAGTGTTCCCAAAACTGTCTCTGGGAATGTATAATCTTGGTATACACTGATTTTTATATATCATTTGCATAAGCATGAAGATCTGCGGTGGTGATGCTGTGGTAGCGTTGTCGCCTCACAGACGCTGTCCGGTTCGATTCTCAGCTAGAGCGTCTTCTGCGTGGAGACATGCGTGAATGGCCATACCTTCGTTGAAGGTTATGTGTCAGGGCTGGTAAATCAACTACCAATCATTAGCGGACCGGAGTTCTGCTGTGGCAACCCCTAACTGGGAAAAGCCGAAAGACACAACATTTGCATAAGCATGAAGCATTTTCTTGTTTTCCTATCCAAATGATCAATACGTTTTAGGCCCAGTCAATCACTCCCAAACTGTAAATTATAACTTGGACTGTATTCCTAGATGTCAGTGAAGTGTTCAATGTTAATGTTAGTCTTCTGAAATGTTCTTTTGAGTTTTATTCTCATTTGTTTATGTTTTAGTGCAGATCCTTCATCTATTCCCAATATGTATATACTCCATGCTGTTCAAGTTCGTTTATATCACACTCCGTGGTAGTCTTAGCATTAAGAGAATACTCTAGTCCTCTGTTCTTAAATAAAAGCATGAAAACTAGACAGTTCTTGAAGGTAAGTACAATACTTGGCAGTAGTTCCAGACTTATAAATGTGGTGTTTTTGCTGCAGTGTCACAACAATTTTCAGGATTATCAGTTTATATCAGTGCATATATTCTGGTATACGTTTAATCAGTGATGTGTTCAAGTCTTGTAAGAGGCTATAAAGCTAGTAATGCTATTTTTATTATAGAAAATTGTTAGCAATTGAATAATTTTAAAATTTTCAGATGAATTTAATATTTAAATGCATGCAAACTTGTGTCTGCTTTTGTTTGTGCTTTTATTCTGCTGCTTTTGTGTTTTGTACTTGTATGTTACAAATTTTGGAAAGTCGTATGAAACAAATTGGAGCTGGGGCATTGATTTACAGCTACAGTTATCAGCAGGTTCAACCAAGAGACCCAAAATAAATCTTTTTGCAGTTTTAGATCTATCTGCAGTACTATACAGTAAAACGTCATGAGTGAAGTGCTGAACTGTAAGTAAGGTCATACAAGAAAAATAAAGATTGATGCAATGCTGATGGAACAGGACATTATTTATTCTTTAGCTTATTTGCTATGGCAGGTTTGAGCATCCTGATGACTAGCTTAATTTCTACTGAATAGTACTTGGACAGGCTGATGACTAAACATTTAGTGGCTAGAAGGTGAAGCACATAACAGATTATAGTTGTGAAGGAACATTGATGTGTTTACCTGAGTAATTATTTTGATAATTTTAGTGAAAACTGATTGCATTATTAACTTAAAATGGAGGATTCTATTGTGCTGTTGCCCATCTTGGTCTCTAAGCAGTTTTATTTGTATCTTCCTGGTAAGCAAACTTCTTTCAGATGGGTAGTTGGCTACCTTCCTGATAAAATAAAATAAACTAAACCAAACGAGAGCACAGCTGTGGCTACAATTCTTTATTCCACATCACATTCTGGTACCTCGGCTCCATCAGCCTTAAAAGGAATAACCTCATTACAGTCAGTAGCCATTTTATATCCCCCTAATTACAGTGCTAATTGGTTAAATACATTCACTTCCTTCTAATAATTACTTTAATTTCCCAAATGTTAAAGGTGCCTCACAGGTGATCCACTGTGGCAACCCCTAACCGGGAAAAGCCGAAAGAAGAAGAAGTTAAAGGTGCTTCACACAGATCTAAAAGCCATCCCTCACTTTTATAAAGTTGTTACACATTTTACACATCTCCATTATAAAATGCCTTTATATAATAAATGTAAATAACTTATTACTTTTACCATTTCACCATTTTCCACTGAATGTCCTATGCTTATGGTGCCTACCAACGTATAAATTACATCCCTCTAATAATGGTTAAATGTGCCACTACACTTTTCCTACTAACCTCTTAAGATTTATTAATGTGACATTTTCTATTTTTCCTTACCTATTCATCTATACATAAATCTTATAAGTCCCAGTTTACTTCCAAATTCAGCCCTCTAGGATATAAAGTACCTAGATTAATAATCACCTTCCTGATAAGCAAGCTTCTGACTTATCCAGGATAGCTAGACAGACAGATAGTTGGAAAGATAGATAGATAGATACATTTGTGAATTGTCATTAAAAGAACTAAGGCTACATAGACTGTGCTTCATGTTGTGATAGCATGGGTCTGGATTTTTATGTCAGAACTCGCTACTTGTTTTTCCCCTCAGCTCTCCGTGTTCACTTTCATATCTGTGTTCAAAGTATGTCTCTACCTTAAATCCTTAAATGATTTAATTTTTTTTTTTTTTTACTGCAGGCCACAATGGATATAAATAAATGTGGATACACTTGTCATAAGATGTATATAATACTGAGAAAGTTAAGTGGTGAATTCATAAGTCTGGAAATTGATTTAAAACACTAGAAATGCTAGATATATTGCATTAGTATTACTGGACCTGAAGGGAAACATTTACTTAAAGGAATGCTACTTATTTCAGTACCATCAAGCAACTGCAAAACCATGGAATTTTCTGCAGTTAAGTAATAGACCATGGGGGACCATGACAATGATGTGTATATTAAAGCCACGGAAATCATAAACACCAGAAAAATCAGTATCAGAAATATAAATACAGAAATCACCTGAAGAAATCCATAAAAGCATTGTTAGGGCCTCAGACTGGTTTCATTAATATGGGAATCTCAGGACAAAAGATTAAACTTTGATGGATCAAGGTAACCACTAACCAGCAATATTTAAATCTAGCATTACTTGTATTAAATATTGTGTTTGCACCCTGGACTTGTTAAAATGGAAATGCACGCAGGGTTTTAGGGAGTCAAAGTACACGCTTGTGCGCATATACACAAACGCGAGCGTGTGCTCACACACACGCGCACTTTTAAGGAGCATGTTTTGTTTGTCATTTCTCATTTTCTTGATGTTGACACCACTAACTTGTAATATCACTGTGTGCATTGTGATGACCAGGTTACACACGATGTCACTGGTCACATGAGTTGCAGCAAACTATCATGAAATAGAAGTCAGATTTTCTTATTAAAACAGTGAAAATAAGGCAGTATATTTAGCCTGGATGTATAATGATGTTTAAGTGGAACATTTTGCGGATCTACTAAAACATCATTATACATCCAGGCTAAATATACTGCCTTATTTTCACTGTTATAATAAGAAAATGCTGTACTGAGTTACTTAGACGTGGATAATGGTGCTTATTGCTGTGTCAGTTTCTATTAGACTATTGCATGTTATGAAATGTTTATATAACAAATTCTAGAGTAGTCTTCAAGCCCATATATTTTTTGTTCAAGCATGCAAAAGAGCCCATGGGAAGTTCCCTGGTGCACTGGCCAAATATCACTTGGTCAGTATAAATCCCACCTCTGAAAAGAGGCCACTGGCCTAGTGGTGCTAACTTGATCAATAAAGCATAAATCTACGTTTTATATGTATTATTTAGGAACATTAATGTATGTTTGCTTTGCAATCTTTGTAAAGTTTAAAGCTAGTTACCAATATAAAAGTTTAGTAGCCGGGGAAGTTGATACCATATTTGGAAATTATCAGTAGGCTACTCTTAAGATTTATTTGTATTTGCTTCTCTGCATCTGTGTTACCAAACATATTCAACAGGTTTGATAATAAGTGTAGATAATGTGTTACTTCTCCATATTCAGCTTTTGCTCCCCCTGTCTGCATTACCAAGACATTGCATGAGAAGTTTTCAACTCTTGAGTTAATTAATTTACATAGAGTCATGCTGAGTTTGCTAAAATGTAACTTTCTGTGTTCTGCTTTTTTCCTTTTATTACATTGCATTTAATCCTTGAAGACCATTTTGCTGCCTGTTTCTTGACTGTGAATTGCTTGTAAAGTACATTGAATCCATTTCTGCTGTATTTGCTGAATATATTGGTAGAAGGAACTGATACGTCATTACAGCGTTTGTGCTAATAAAGCTGGGAAGAGGAAATGTCCGGTGTGTACAATTTTTGAGCTTCTTCACTGAGATAAGTGATCTGATATTAACAAAGCATTTGTGCTTTTTACCATCAGCATGGCAGAACAAAATGTTAATATTAATGATGTTACCTAGTAATAATATTCATAACCTTCATAGCTGATAACGAACCTGTTTATGTTATACATTTCTGCTTTAAAATGTTGTTGAAGTCTGAAGCATTCTTTTGTTATCATGAATTTGTCATCCACAAGCTTGGTGAGAAATGTTCCTTTTTTACCTGGTAGAAAAGATTACTTGTACAAAGGAGTGGCATGTGTCATAAATTAATACCTGGAATGGTATGGCTAACATTCTAGGTTTTGTAATGCAAGGTGCTACACACTAGTTCCTTTTAAGGCTGTTAAGATTACATGACACCAGTCATAAAGAAGTTTTGGAATGTCTCCAAGAAGAAAGTACTGTAATTTTTACAAGAATGTCCTTTTGCAGATACAAAAGAGCACCTATCCAAACCTGTAATTAACTACACACTGATATAGTACAAGTGGGAATACAGTAAACAATGACAATAATAAGGCAGAATAAGTACCATGCTAAAAGATACTTAGAGTTCATTCTGCCCAAGTAATGTGGCAAAGTGTCAGACTGTTCTAATATGTATGCTTAAAGTGGGGTGTTGTAGCATGAGGTCCAGTGGCTGAGTGCATACACCACCTGTATACCTAAACTATAACTGTTGTAATGCAGTGCCTAGAGTGCCTTATTGCATTTATGAAATGGGCTAATGTGACAGTGGCTGAGTGATGTGCAAGAATAAGTTAGGATGTTAAAAAATGGTGTTATGATCAAAAGTATAGAGTAATGCATGGAATGGTATCCTTAGCACAACTTATACATGGTCCTAATGAGTGCTCTCGGATGATTTAAATAGGTTTATCAGACTTGGAACATGAAGATGTGCAGAAAATACTATCCTATGCTGAGTGTGACAATGTGAGATAGTGCCAGCTATGCAAGGAGGAGGAGTAGGGCAGTGGATGTGTAATATATGCCAGCATAGCTGTCTGGAATTTTGCAAAGAATTATATGTCATTTGTATATCAAACTGATTGGTACAGGTGCTTCTGTTGAAAATGTACTGGTATAGGTTCATATATGTGTACTAGGCCAATGGCCCTGGAACCTTTACAAGCCTAGTCCATAGAAATGCCCTGGCATCATGCTGCCATTAGTTCCTGGTGCCTCTATCAAGTAGAGCCACTGGAGTGATCTCCAGGGAGATCTTTCTATTTCCCATCCACTCATCAAGATTTCCTCTTGAAAAGGGCCAGTGAGGTGCTCTGCTTGACATGTATGGGAAGTCTATTCCAGAGCATGGGCAGTCTCTGGGTTATGAACCTGTCCCTCCAGCATGTTCTGTTGATTGTGGTAATGAGGTTGAGGTCCCTGGAGCATGTGGTGACTGCGTCAAAAATGGCTTTATAAGTCAAGCAGAGATCGTCTCTTAATAGATGATATGAGAGAGAGAAAAGCTGGTTTTTCCATGTAGGGCATGTGTTTAAGGCTTAGGATCCCCTTTGTGAGGTACTTTTGTGGCCTTTCCAGATGTTCCAGGTGTTTAGTGACGTACATGCCAAATGGGCCATTATAATCTATGACTGGTCTAACGAGGGAAGAGTAGAGAGAGATGATGACCTCTTTTTTTCCTGGATGCACTACCCTTGGTAATGAGATGTGCCACATAGAAGGACTTTCTGACCACAGTGGCAGTGTGGTGGTCGAAGGAGATGTTGCTGTTAACATGTGTCCCTAGATCTCGTATAACGTCTTCAGTGTTCAGTGGGCTACCATCAATGTAGCAATTAGTGGGAAGTCAGTTTTTCCCAAAGGGAATGATGATGCATTTTTTGGCATTAAGCTTAAGGCCATGATTTTGACACCAGTCGTTGGTCTCAGTGAGGCCTTTCTGTAGGATGTCTACATCACTTAGGGAGTTACTAATGGCTCCCAGCTTGCAGTCATCAGTGAACTTGGCCAGCCAGAGTCCCTCTGTGCTGGCCTGGACTTCTGAGAAGTAGATGCCAAAAGGAGAGGACTCAGGACCGATCCCTGTGGGACTCCACTTGTGACTGGTCAGTCTGACTTGGAGTTTTCTACTTTCACACTGTGGGTTCTATCTGTGAGCCAGTTTGCAACCCACCTAGTGATGTAGGGGTTGATGCCTACATTGCTGAGTCGATCAAGCTGCTTGTGTTAAAAATGTAATGACAGTGGGTCCTGCTGGACAGAAAAGAAATACACATGTATGTCAGACTGTATTGTAACTCCTGAAATTAATATTTTAACAGAGGATACTGGAAGAGAAGAGGTTAATCTCAGTCCAGCTAACTTTGAAAAACAGTCTGAAATTAAATTACCTGGTTTAGGCCGTAAAGATAGATTTTTCAGTTCTGATTGAACCAGAGATGAAATGTCTGTGAAAACCAGGACTAGGAATCCTACTATATTTTACTTAGGGGTGAACTAATTGCTACCCTGGAAGGGTGAACATTTTTTAATGATTTTATAACTTTCAAATGCTATAACACATCTCAGCAAAGCTCTATCTGTGTGTATGGTAACACATTTGTGCTAAATTTTGGTTCGGTTTCTAGCAAAAGGGGCAGTGTGGGGACTAGAGTCAGATGACCAGATGTATGTGATATCATTCTGTAATCCAGCAGTGAAATAATGTTTTAATACTAGATGAGACAGAAGTCTCAGGGCAGTCTGTTTTTAGAACTGTCATGACCACTCAGCCACTTAATTGTGCCTTGCTTTATTAAGTAAGTAGGAAAAAGTAATTCTTTAGATAAGTCAGGAAAATATAGTGAGATTAGTTAACTACTGTTTTTCTGTATCTACGTGAATCTGTCCATCTGTATTTTTAACATTTCCTGTGTCTGAAACTCTGTTTATTGTAAATAGATATTTAGAATTTTCATTTTCTTTTATTATTTATTATGAAATATATTTAAACTTTCCATTGTGGCTGGTCTTTTAGAGAATATTTTAACCTTGGAGAGTACTTATATTTATATGATGACACTGTGGCTGCTCTTGAAAGCCTTGCTGCATTGGTCAAACACTACCATTTCTAATAGTATTACTTTTACAGAGAGAGAGAGAGAGAGAGAGAGATGTAGCTCACAGAAATATATATATATGTATATATATATATATATATATATATATATATATATATATATATATATATATATATATATATATATATATGTAATAACATATAAAGGGGAGACATGCTAAGTTAATCGTTGTGCAAGTGGCAGGAAGCTCAAAAGAACATTTGTTGATGTATGCTTTCAGGAATGGGTTGGTGTGTTCCATCTTTATAAACTAACATGTTACCTGCAGTTATATTTAAATTATTTATTCTGACATACATACTCAAATACTGGACTTAGCAGTCAAAACTGAAAGGGTATCGGCAAGTCTTTAGAATCAATATTTAACATAGTGACTAGGAGAGCAAGATATAAACATGAAATGTAATAGTCCTAATCACAGTGCAGAGCAGCTCTGCAATTGTAATAGAAAATGATCTTCATAGTTTGTTAGTAATGTAAGGGCTAATATGATGTATCTTGTTGGCCTTACACTAAAAGATAAATGGGATAACCTGGTGGAGAAAAACATAACTGAGCATAGGAGTTAAGAAATCCATGTAGTTCACATGGGGGGACAGGTGCTGATGATATTTGATAATGAAGTTGATTGATAAGTATATGAGAAAACAATAACAGACAACAGCTTGCATGCCAAGGTTTTGCAAATGTAATACAGCTGTATGTTTTGTAACAGTCAAGGTAAATCAGATGCATCAGACTTTTATCCTGACATTACTAAGGGGAACAGTACCACTTCTCTTCACGTGTTACTCGAGTTAGTTTTCTGTCATCTCCTGTCTGTTGTCTTCCCCTCAGAGCCTTGTGCAAACCATAGCTATGGACTGAATAATAATACAATCATAGAGGGCAGTTGTCATCCGGGACAGCCAAGAAGTAAGTTATAGGTGGACAAAATGATGTATTTATTGAAGACTGTGTGCATTCCCTATACCTTTCAAGACATAACTACTAATGAAATGGCTGTAAATGTTAACACCGTGAACAACCTGTACAACAGTCTGGATTCCTTATGTACTACTGTTAAAACCATAACTTATGAAGTAGGTATAAATTTGAAGCAGTGGGTAATGCATGTAACTTTGCCTAATCATGAATAGTCACCTGAATCCATTCTTCTTTACTTAAAAATGCTACCAAAAGTGAGCAGGAAGAGTCTATTGCCTCCAGGAGATTATATTTAGTAAGGGGCAGCTAAAAATGTTAATTTAGTAAATAAAATAGCATGGCAGTAAATTAAATCAATTATGTTCACTAAAAGCACTTGAGCAAATAAGCTTCTGTGAACCGGTGAATGAATATTCAAAGGAAAATTTCTAGAACTTATATGTCTGCATGCTGCTTGGATGCTTTGTTATCCTGTATGACAATATGTACACTTATGTGTTGTTTAGGTACTGTACTGACTTCTCCTTGAATTGCTTGAAATTACTAATTTGATTTCTTGGGAAAAAGAGCTCCATGAAGGATGAACAAGCTTAGAGAAAACCCTTTTGCCTTTATTTTTGGCTGAATGGAGGGCTAAAAAGACTGATGGTGCTATTTATATTTCAGAAGACTGAATAATCTGTACTTCTAGGTATAAGTTAAAAAGCTAGAGGGAAGATGGAAAGAACGGTGTAACAACCCAAATGTTGTACAGCTCAACAAAAGCATTTGCTGTTGTAGTTATTGGTAGCCATTTTGCTTTTATCAGGATGCCCTGCAGGGTTAGCTGGGTAATTAAATTCACAAATCATGTTTTTTTGCTACCCGTAGGATGTGCATGCATCTTCTGTGTACTGTATTCAGGGGCATTGATGGTCAGTGGTATTCAATGCCAGACAGTAGCATTTGGATGGCTGCAGACCTCCTGGGTAAGTAGGTTAGAATACTTGTAAATGCTAGAACTTGGGAGTTATGTGGTCAGTATACGTAGTGAATGCAAGATGCTGATTAGAGGTTTCTAACCTGTGAACAATAATGTTATCATATATTAGTGTACAGTAAGTGTTTAAAACAGCCTTCCACAATTCCTAGTGGATTCAACAACTTTGGAGAAGTAGATACAACATTAGCTGTGAAGGAGGTGGAAGGTGAATACGGGTTCTACATGGTGGTATCTCTTCTATGAGAGTGGGTAAAAGGCAGGCTAGGTGGGTCCAAGCAGACCTCATTCACTGTCTTACTTTCTATTTTCTTTTTTTTTTAAACAAGAAACATCTTTTTAAAATTGGCACATATGACATAGGCAATCATGCATTTATATGAATGAAAAAAAAACATATTGACATAAGTTTAGTTGTAAACATTATACATCACAAACCATATTGACATAATGGTAGTTGCAAGCATTGTACGTTACTTATAATCTATCCAGTCATTGTCAGTGAAACATTATATAGCTCATTGAAATCCTGCATCCTTTTAAACCTCATTCCTCCTTTGCATGTATTGTTTCCACAATTCCCATTTTTTTCCTATTTAATTTGCTCCTACCATTTTCTAAAGATCCCAGTTCCAGTTGTTTTGCATAAAGTTGGTTTAGTCTTTGATTTTCATTTTCTTGTATTTTTTTCTTTTGGCAGCCACCATAATTAGCCTCTGCAAGGCCTTACTACACGTAGACAATTACAATTCTGTATTATAATTCAAACAAATCATTTCCTTAGTTACACCACTTTCTTCACCCAATATCTCTGACAGAGCAGTCTGCAGGGAATCTTTAAAATCTGCCAACTCATTATATTTCCAGAAAATATGTTCACAGTTACCTCTTTCTTCCTCATTACACCTCCAACATTTGCTGTCTGCCTGAGGGAAAATTCTTTGGCGTCTGTTTGGGGTGTAAAAGTACCTATGTAAACACTTCGAAGCTAAGATCCTAAGTCGTCTTGACTTTGTTGCATATTTGGAAAACATACATATATTCTCCCTTTGTTTCTTTGAGAATTGCTTATTTAGTCCCTCTTCCCAATCCTTTCTTACCTCCTCCAATTGATTATTATAGTTATCATGCAGTATTTTGTAATACTCTATTAATTATTCCTTTTTAACCACATCTTCTGTTCTAGATTCTACTGAAAACTCTACCAGTACTGATCTTTCACTTAGGATTCCTCTATTTCTTTGCTTTTGCCTATACTCTATCAGTCCTTCATAGGAAAAGCAATCTGTATCCTGCAGTTCAATAAATTATTGGCCTCTTCCAATTCTATTACCTTTCCCTCTCTAATTATTTGCTCACAATACCTTGGTTCTTTTACCAATTTTCTCCAATAAATTCCAGCCCCCTCTTGCCTATTGTTTGTATCCCTAATTGCAGTCATTCCTGTCAGCAGAATCTCCTTTCCCCATTCCCATGTTGGTTTAGATCGTCTTGCTTTCTATTTATTGTCCATAAACTTTTTGAGGGGGTAGTCCAACTCATTCTGAAAGTAGATTCCATTTCTTTAGGAAGACACTGGTGCACAAAATCATTAAACAATTTGCTTAGCTTAGCATTGTATATTCCTTCCACAATAAAGTGATATAATTGAACCACATTATCTAACTTTCAAGTGCTTATTTGTAACTCAAGCCAGCACGGCTTCCATTAACATCTTTCAGTCACACTGCTCATTTTTTATCATTACAGTACCCAAGTTCCCAGGCCACGGTGCAGTTGTCTCTTCTAGTGTATTGCTGTTATTGGTGACTGAAAGCTATCCATCTGTTTGGAATGTCTACTTATCTAATTTTCAGGGTTGTGGGGATCGGTAGTCTATTTTTGACAAGTAAATAGCATAAGACAGAAACCACCCTGGATGGATTAAGAGTGCATTTTAGGATTTGCACACCACACCAGTTTACAAAAACTGGAAGCAACTTGAATATTGACATTTTGCCTACCCACACATTCTTGGATTGTAGGAGAAAAACAGCACCCCCCACTCCAAGCTTGACAGAAGTTGATGCACAAGGCCTCTACAGAAAGTGTCACATCTGTAACTAGACCAGAGAAGCCATGTTCATAGGTTCATAGATTAGTACTAGGCTAACTGCCCTTGCGAGACATTTTAAGCCTAGCCAATTATCCCTTGTGAGACTCAAAACTTGCACCTTATATTTGTAAGGTAAACACCTTAACCATTAGGCCACCCTCCCAACCCTGTGTGACAGCAGTGTAAATCTCTCATCAGTATGCTGAATCAAATGTATAACTATAAAAAACAAGTTAGTCTTGTAGCATCTCAGATTTTGCTTCTTCAGAACCACTGGTCATTTCATACACCTTTGTATCACAAAAGATTCTCTCAGTTCATCTACTTTTAGGTCAGGGAGAAGATCTTCCAGATACACAGGCAGATGACATTCAAGTTAAGTGACAAGGTTATGCCATAGAATTCCTAAAAGAAGCCAGTGTGACAAGTAAATGCAAACTAGTTTAGATGAGGGATTTAGTTGTTTTTTTTTTTTTGTTCAGATTGCTCACGACAAACTGCATATGAAGCAGTCTTACAGTACCAAGGGAATGCATTTCATAGAACCACGGATGTAAACTGAATAGCATTCAGCCTTAAATCTCAACCTTCTATATCAAGAGATCTATGAAAAAATGTAAACGTGACAAATTTGCAAACTGCAAATCATTTGGTCTTGTGCAACCAGACTTTGGGATGACAGTAGACTGGAGAATGCAGAATTACTGGCAGTTTCTGAGCATACACATTGAGTGACATATTGAATGTTAACATCAACTGCAAAACTCCATGTATTTATTTATTTTTTCTAGGAGCAGTTAACAGAAATAGCTTGCTGTTCTTACTTTGCAAAGTGTTGTAGAATGTTTTGCAGTACTTTTTCGTGTAATGTGCTTTTGTGATATCGATATATTTTTGAGTTCACTGCATCATTTACTAATGACGACATTGCCTGAGCCAAACCATCATCTTGTTCACCTTTATCTAGCCCCTCTGTCTACTGACTGTTGGATTTATCACAGTCTAATTTTGACTTGAAGTAATGCTCGTTTTAAAATCACACGAATATACACTGGTAATATTACTCAATATTTTCCTAACAGCAGTCCTAGGGTGGCACAATAGCACAGTGGGTAGCATTGTTCCTTCACAGCAAGAGGTTTTCCAGTTCAGTTTTCAGCTAGGGTGCCTTTTGTGTGGGGTCTGCATGACCGCCCTGTTTTGGAGTCTGTTTTCCCTGGAAAATACAGTTTCCTCTTAGACTTTATAGATATGCATTGTGTGTACTGGGACTCTAAATTAACTGTAGTTATGAGTGTATGTGTGTGTGTGTGTGTGTGTGTGTGTGTGTGTGTGTGTGTGTCTGTGTCTGTGTCTGTGTCTCTGTGTGTGTGTGTGTATCTGTATGTGATGTGGAAGAAAGGCCGGCCAACTTGCTTCTGTCCTCCCTCCTTTGCTTTGAAAACTAAACAGATAGTGGCTATCTGCAGGGTTGCTCTAGGGGTTTACTTTGACTTCTAAGAGAGCAGGTAACAAGAAGTTTTAAGTATTAACCACTGACTACAGTGACCAAACAGAGTGCACAGCACCACGGGGGGGGGGGGGGGTGTTACCATGTTAACAGAACAGGGTCAGTGCTGTGGTGGTGTTATGCTGAATGATGGAACAGGGTGTACAGTATTACCATTCTGAGTGGTGAAACAACTTTACTGGTTCTTCACTCTGTTCCTGCTACAGCTACCTTGTCTTCTCTGTCAGTCACTGGTTGCCCTACCTCTGCCTACTTTGAGCTGCCATGCTTCTAAATCATCAGGCATGTCTATCTTAATGTGCCTTTCCATTTCAGTGCCAGACAATATTGTATGATCCCTTTGTCTGTTTGGGGCTCTGTTCCATGAGAGTAATGCTTCACATTTTCTACCATTATATCCTAAATGCCATACTGGTAACTAAACTACAAGTTTTCCACAATCGTGACCAATCTTTTTCACTAGTATCCTGTTGTCATCTTTAATAAAGGAATTTGTAAATAGTTGCAGCTTTCTTTCAGCCTATCAGAGTTGTAAACGAACACCCAGTAGTGGTATATACCCAGTGATGATGTGCTGCATACTTCCTGTCACAAGAATGACATGTGTATTCCTCCTCACCCAGCAGTGGTACGTGCCTAGTGGTGACTTGCTGAAGTCTTCCAATCATAAGAATGATATGCATATTCTTCCTCATCCTTGCCTGCCTGTGAACTAGTATTTCACCCAGATGACTAACAAGATATGCATGCATAGAATGTATGATGAGTTTCCTTTGTGACATACTTTTATTGGCAAGATAAGGCATGAAACACAAACAAGGAATAAACATCCATGAGTCACTAATAAATACAGCAGTTTCATTTGCTGTTACTCTATGTTGACATTCTTTACTGGTGTGACAGAGGAGTTCATAACAGACAAATGAAAATCATCTCACATGAAGTGCACAACATACTGTGTCTTCTATTGTATCTGTCACTAGTTTTCATCTTCAACTCTAGTCTCACCCTCTTCATCACAACATCCCCCACACATACACTTTATGAATGAAACTGTAGTGTTTTTACTTATCTCATGCAATGAACATCTGTCTTCTCTTTTGCCAATCTGTCTACCCCCCCCAAAACATGCATAAAAATCTAGCCCAGTGTAATCCACAGTCACCAGTTATCAAACTCTGTTGCTCATTCTTTTGTTTCATTTCACTGTCTGTGGAGACATGTCAATTACACCTTATATTTCATGATTTTAAGTGGAACAAATACTAATACATTTGTTATATGGTAGAATTTTCTTGTGTTCTATTGTCACTGGTCAGGACGGTGCTATAGGAATTAGTGGTACACCTTCACAGTGTTTGGTTCCCCAGTTCAGTTAGTGATGGGGTGACTTATGTATGGAGTCTGTATGTTGTCCTCCCTGTGTGCACATAGGCTTTCCTCAAGATCTCTGGTTCAAGCCATATTCCCAAGATATATTGATTGTTGACATGACTATCAGTTTCCCTAAATTATCCATGGGTGTATATCGGGGTGCATGCGTGTTCTGCTGTCCCATCTAAAAGTAATTCTCTGCCTTAAACTCTACTTCCTGTTGGGGCAGGGTCCATCTCCTCCACAATCTTGCACAGGATAAACTATCAGAAAATTACTTAATGAACGTGTTGCAATGCTTCCCTGTTTACTGCCCATTTCATGCCTATCATTTGTAAATGCATAAATGT
Source organism: Protopterus annectens (assembly GCF_019279795.1). NCBI lineage: Eukaryota > Metazoa > Chordata > Ceratodontiformes > Protopteridae > Protopterus > Protopterus annectens. Next base: position 395,067,871 of record NC_056739.1, on the reverse strand, counting down.
ATGGCAGTAATGGTGTATCCAATCATCTCTGCACTGTACTGATCAATTGTGGTATGAAACCAAGAAATTTACAAGTTAGATGCTGTAAGTTGTCCTGCAAACTCAGGAGATGACTGGCTACCGAACCAATGACATGGCAGTGATACATTAATATTGCTATGTTAAGGCATGCTGCGAGAGGGAAAAAGTATTAACATAATTAACAATGGGCCATTATTTAAAAGTAATATGTCAGTCCAATGTTTTGAGTTACTGTGTAATGACTTTGCATCTGACTGGTCACAGCACACTATCAACTTGAACTGGACACGCCCTGTTATGCCTTATGAGGTTAAGTTCCAATATAAGCATCATGGTTTCTCTGCAGAAGAATGTAAGTTGTGTAGAATAAGAAATAACCATGCCTGAACTAGCCACTGGGATACAAGTGGATAATCTGTAGATGGTGGTACCTCATTGAAGCCGAGTTGGAGAATGGTTAAAAGGATTAAAAAAAAAACTGGACACTACTAATCCTGTAATGGCTGTTATTTTTTTCTCTCTGGTGTGATATTGCATTAAGCCAGTGCCAGTGATTAGTCAGTTTAAAATGTTAGTAAAACTGGATAGGATTCTCTTGCCATTGTTAATGGATGTAGAAAGTATAGAGAAAAGGAAAAAGCTTGAGGCATGACATTTTTAGGTTAATGAATCATTGGACTGTCTCACCATAGCACATATGCATAGATGACAATGGACTTTGTTGCATTTTATTTCACTATGTGCAGCAGTAGCCACAAGTTAGGTCAGAATTGTGTGGTTCAATCTGCACCAATCATGTGAAGGTATTCTTACATAGCATGCACAGTAACTGCCAGTACAGGTTGTCATTCATTCTGTACAGCATAGTAGAGTCAAATTATGTGTGGAAACCAAGTTTATATTAATAAAATTCAGAAGTGCTACTGGAAAGAATTGATATGCTATAAAATACTGTGGTCCAAGAATGAAACTTCAGTATGCAAAAAAATCCTTTGTGCGCAGCTCAGGATGCTAAGTTAAGTCACTCATAGTCTTCATATGCTTTGCATCTTAAATCTAGTCATTCTTTCATAATTCCCTGATTTTTCAGGCTATGTGCCGATAACCAGTTTTATCATGTCATCCTGGATTTGATTCCCTTAGTTTCTACATGCATGTTGTGTACTGAGCAACTCACTTAGAGCAGTACTGCCGTGTCACCTCTGAAAAAGTCACACGTTGAGCTTAGTTATGTGGATGGTGACGCTACCCTGCAAGCCTAGTGAAGTTTTGGAGAGTTATTAAATATTCACATTGGAGATGGACTTGAATTTTTGTTGTATACAATTGTACTTTATAATGTGTTTCTGTTCTAAAAATTCTGCTGACTGTTTAATTTGGTTGTAAATATGCCTCAAATTGTTTAATTTGGTTATTTTATTTTCAGTCAACTAGTGCAAGGTTTCCTTCAGTATTTCAGGTAGCTGTTGTTCTTTTCATGGCAGGTTTCTAGTGCACGGTTTCCTACTATGTATCTACACATATATGTGTCTACCTGGGGGATCAGTTGCTTATTTTGTTGCACATTCATATTAGGTTGGCTATAGCACTATTACAGTACAGGGTAGGCAACTGTACTGTCTGCTATTGCTGAGAGCATGTATTTATTTATAACTCCATGGAAAGCATTGGCCCTGATCTGATATTCAGCCCTTTGTAGTAACAAATAGTTGAAATTAGGCTGGGTTATAAAAAAATAAATAAATAAATAAAATTTGTAATGCCATATGAGCATCTGTTCTTAGATATGTCCTTGTCAGAATCACTGAATGGTTGAAGCAGGCTTTCAGAGGTGGCATTGGTTAGTGTTGTGAATGGTTGAAGCAGGCTTTGAGAGGTGGCATTGGTTAGTGTTGTGAATGGTTGAAGCAGGCTTTGAGAGGTGGCATTGGTTAGTGTTGTGAATGGTTGAAACAGGCTTTGAGAGGTGGCATTGGTTAGTGTTGTGAATGGTTGAAGCAGGCTTTGAGAGGTGGCATTGGTTAGTGTTGTGAATGGTTGAAGCAGGCTTTGAGAGGTGGCATTGGTTAGTGTTGTAGCTAAAGTCATTGTTAAGATAATGAGCAGGTGAGGGCATAAATCAAAAGTAGACTGATCAGGTGATAGTATCTCATGTTGGGAAACATAGTGAAATTCCAAAAAGGAAGACTGACTTCCAACTCAAAAAAATATTCCAACCTGTATTGTGTACAGGTAAATTTGTGTGAAAAAGTAACATGTTAATCAAAGACCAGACTGATTAGTCAATGTTTTATTAATACAAACATATAAATATAGATGCACAACTGAAGAGGTGTAGAGTATACTATTTGAACTATACACAAACAGTAAAAAGTTTTGAGAAAGAAAAAAATATATATTAACTATGTGCCTGAGATTCTGTGAACCCAAGCAAAGCTGTGCTAGCTAGGTAAAATGTTTCATTTTGGTAAATTTAAAAGAATAAAACTAAATAGACATGTAATGTGCCAACCAAATACAGAAGTAGCTCAAAGAGATATATACGAGAAATAATTAATAATCATTAACTGTGCTTTGTTAGCAAACCACAAGTAATTTGATAGGTGGAGGTTTACTCCAGTATATTGATCAAACTATTAAAAGGGTGGCCATGGTGGTGCAGCGGTTAGCATTGCTGCCTCACAGTAAGAGATTCTCTGGTTTGATTCTCAGCTGGGGTGCCTTCTGTGCAGAGTCTGCATGTCCTCCCTGCAGTTGTGTGGGTTTCTTCTGTGTGCTCCAGTTTCCTCCCACATCCCAAAGACATGCTGTAGGTGGATTGAACACACTAAATTGGCCCTAGGTGTGAGCATGTGCATGCGTGTGCCTTCTGTAAAAGGTTTTGTGCCGGCCGGGCATGCAACTGGACACTGTAAACCTCCACTGTCATTCGTTCTGAGGACCATTGTTCCACTATGGTGACCCCTAAAGAGAAAAGCTGAAAGGAGAAGAATGTTGTTCAAACTATTAAAGGAAAAGTCCACCGTTACTTTCAGTTTAACTCTTCTCCCTACAGATTGGTTTCAGTATGGTCTAATTACCAGGAACCAGCCTGAACTTTAGAAAATTTTCCTTTCCCATTGAATTAAAGGAAGGAAAGCCCTCACACTTTTTAAAGCTCAACTTCTCACATGCTTCAGGGAAATGTGTATTTTTTTCTTGTCGGATACTGCCCACAAGCTAATGTCAGTGTGGACTGTCAAGATGCATTTGATTGTCCCCCAAGGCAGCTTTTGGTCAGAAGATTCAGATTTCACTAGTTTGGTAGGAGGGTTATTTACAAGATACCATTGGCCTCCTCTCTCTGTGCATCTTTTACCTGCGGTCCCCTGCTGACAGGAAAATTATATTCACTGTTACAGGTAATGAAGTAGTGGTTACATAGTGCACTGTTTTTATTAGTTAGCCAAGAATTTTATTCTTTCACTTTGCAATTATGTATTTTTCTGTAGCAATTGTTTTGATGTACTGCTGAAGGAAGTAGATGCAGCGGATACTTTGTATATGATCTGCTGGAGTGTTCACTTCTGTAACTGCTAACTGAGGTGTTTTGACATGCATGTCCCTTCCAGTATGTTGCTATGGTTGTCACACTGCTGTGTTTGTTGCATTGGAAAGGAGCTGAAACAATGATGGAAGATGCCCTTACATTGGGCAGTACTTCTGACAGAGAAAGAGTAATTCTAACCAGAATATGAAAAAAAATTTGCAATAACAGAAATTGAAGAGAATGTTTGTAATACTTGATTCGGAATTGCATGGCATTGGTGCATTGTAAATGACGAAAGAGAACATGGCAACAGTTAAAATTAAAAGCATATTTTATTTATTTATTTATTTACATTTGTTGACCGGGAGTGTCCGACTGGACGTAGGTCCATTTTCAGTGGAGGCCCGGGGAGAAAAGCTCCACAGTTAAAATAAACAGACAGTAGTTACATTGGATTACATAGCGATTAACAATATAACATAGCAATTACTTACAACATATTTACAGATGAAGAACATAGTACATCAGTAGACAACTAGAATCTTTATCTGTGAAGTAGATAACAGACATTAACAAATGTTACAATAAGAATTCTACAATTTTAATTTGAATTAAATTTTAATTTTAATTTAATTTAAATTTTAAAGAATTTTAATTCTTCAATATTAAGTTTAAACACCAATCTTCTCCTACAGAGACTGGGGAATAGCAAAGTTTGTCACTTGCTTTCCAACAGCTGTTGTCACTCGTGTGTTATCCAACAGGCTTCATTCACTGCAGCCAGTGAGAGATTTAACATCTTAGAGCATGTGGGAAGTCCATCAATAGCTAAAGGACTACAAGTTTTTACTCTAACAAAAGCCTGCATTTTATTATTTTATTTTATTTTATTTATTTTACATTTGTTAACCGGGAAATTCTGACTGGACCAGGTTCATTTTCAGTGGAGGCCCGGGGAGAAAAGCTCCGGCATCTAGTTGTACAAAAACATTACAGCAAGTATAATACACAAATAAGATGTAGTAAACAGATTACAACATATATGGCGAACATAGTAATATAACAAGAAATAACTAAAAACACTCCAAATAAATGATGGTATAAAAAATAAGTAAAATGACAATGTCAGTTATACATTGGTTGTTGTTGTTGTTGTTGTTGTGTCTTTTGGCTTTTCCCGGTTAGGGGTCACCACAGCTGAACTCCGGTCCGCTAATGATTGGCAGTTGATTTTTACGTGCTGAGTTGCCAGCCCTAACGCACAACCTTCAACGAAGGTACGCCCATTCACGCATGTCTCCATGCAGAAGACGATCTAGCTGAGAGTCGAACCGGTCAGCATCTTACTGTGAGGCAAAGAGAAGAAAATATATTAAATAAATTCTACAGTTAAAAGTACAACTTTTCAAATGAAAAAGCATGCAGGTGATCACAGTGCAATTTGGAGAGTTAATAGCAGCATGGGTAAGGTTGTGTGATACAGGGACATAACCAGGTTCTAAGGAGATGTGATTTGAGGGAGTTTTTGAATATAGAGATGGAGGGGGCGGTGGACACAGAATGGGGTAGAGAGTTCCAATTTCTGGCAATGGTGTGGGAGTAGAGTGCTTTTCCTGCATTATTATTGGCCTTGGTGATGGAGAGGAGAGATTTTTCACTAGACCTGAGGTACCGGTTTGCAATGTAGACAGTAAGTAGATTGGATATTGAGGGTTTTTTTTCCAGGGTATTTGAGAATATTGTAGGCTGTGCCCAGCTGGTGATAGTTAAGTAGCTGTGGTAACTCAAGCCATTTTGGTTCTTTAGTGCAGTATAGTGATGGGTTCTATGTAACGACCTGAGACATACCTCCCTGGACTACATGAAAAGAGACATGGAAGAGCTCTCTGATCTTGTAGACCGGACAGGTATGACCCTAGCCCTGAGTAGCATTCTGCCATCACCCAGAATAATACCGCAGTACAAGGACAAAATGTTTGACTTCGACAATTGGCTAAGCCTCTGATGTCATTCTTAAGGGATCCAGTATCTGTCTGCCTGGGATGACATGGTCAACAGACCATGATGGTTTGCCAGAGATGGCTTGCACCTGTCAACCCTGGGATTCCAGATACTGGCTAAGGTTCTTGCCACCCCTATAGTGCCTTTTTCAGGCAAGGTTCAAATGACAAATTCACCACCGTAACAGGCAAACAAAAACTGAGGGTGATGCTACTCAATGCTAGAAGTCTAAATCTCGAAATGCACTCACTTGAGGCACTCCTTAAAATGGAGAACATAGATATCTGTGCAGTGACTGAGACCTGGTTCAAGGCTCCAGAGATCACCTCTGCACTACCAGGCTATAACTCATACCACACTTTTCGGTCATGTAACCTGGACCGGAACACCAAAGGCTGAGGTGTGTCCATATTCAGTAAGGATATCCATACCTCCAGGCTAGTTGCTCAGCATAATGCAGCCGAGGTTATCCAAGTGCAACCAACTCTGGGCAAAACTGCAATCCAAATTGTAGCTTGCTACAGATCCTCCACCATGCCCGAGGATTCCCACTCCTCTTTTCTTGATGTACTGGAAATATTAGGGTTCAACCAAACACCCTAATAATGGACGATTACAACTACCCCACCATTAACTGGGAAAACTACTCATGTACCAACTCCTTCACTCAATGCTTTCTGGAATTCATAAACTCCAATGGCCTGGATCAACTTATCCACACCCCCACCAGGGGCAACAATATCCTAGATCTAGCCATTACCAACATGAGTGACCGGTGTTCCACACCTGAAGTTAACACCTCATTGGTCCGATCCGACCATAAGCTAATCACTCTAGATATCCACATCCTGCCCCCACCCTCCATTAAGGAAACCACGGTAAAAAATTTCTCCAAAGCCAACTTCATGCTTCTTAAGACAGAAGTGGTGAACTTCATGACACCCATGCAGATGGACAATTTAGTTATGACTACTGAATCCTACATAATTGCACTTTATAAGCACTTACACGAGTGCATGGATCATGCTATCCCAAACAGAACTAAGACACTACCCTCTAAAAATGGAAGCCAATCTGGTGGTCCCCTGCCATAAACAAACTGTATAACAGAAGGAAGAAACTGTTGCAAAAGAGAGCAAAATCCCATGAGTGGAGGAGCTCCTTGGTCAGCCTCTGTAAGAAGCTGCGATCCCTGATAAAATCCTCCAAAGCTAGTTACAAAACTAAATCGCCACTGATTCTAAAGACAACCGCAAAGCATTCTATAGCTATATCAAGAATCTCAATGGCAACACTCAGATCTGCTCTGAGTTACAGCACAATGGCACTAAATATACAGACCCAACTGATATTGCCAACATCCTGGCAGATAGGTTCAGTGCTAACTTTACCCCCTCTCACCCCCTAAAGGGCCCATCTCTATACCGGAAGAATGCAAAGTTCTTGTAATCACAGCTGCACAGGTAAAAACCACACTCTCCAAAGCCAAGAACACAGCATCCATGGGACCAGACAACATACCAGGCTGCGTTCTACATGAACTACAGAACGAACTGGCACCCCACCTAAGTACCATGTTCAATCGTAGCCTCACCTCAGGCTTTGTACCCACTGAATGGCGCACAGCAACGGTTATCCCACTCCACAAGGGGGGAGCCACCACAGACCCCAAGAACTACCACCCCATTAGCCTGATGAGCCTGGTCTGCAAGGCCATGGAACGTATCATCATGGAACTTATAAACAAAGACATTGGTAATCTCCATACTCTGGACCCTACCGAGTTTGGGTTTGTAAAAGGCAGATCATGTCTCCTAAACCTGATAGACTTCTTTAAAGCAGTCACCAAAGCCGCAGACGAGGATAAGATGGTTCACACAGCCTATCTAGATCTTGCCAAGGCTTTCAACACCATCCCCCACTCTAGAATTATAGATAAACTCACTAAACTAGGTATAAATCCTTATGTTACAAGATGGGTTGCCAACTGGCTCATTGACAGAACCCACACTGTGAAAGTAGCAGACTCCAAATCCGACTTCAGACCAGTGACAAGTGGAGTACCACAGGGTTCAGTCCTGGGTCCTCTCCTGTTAGGTATCTACTTCTCTGAAGTACAGACTAACACAGAATGTCTTTGGCTAATGAAGTTCGCAGATGACTGCAAACTAGGAGCCATAATCAAGACGCCTAACAATGTGGACATCCTACAAGAGGGCCTCACTGAGGCAGATGCCTGGTGTCAAAGCCATGGCCTCAAGCTCAATGCTAAAATGTGCACTGTCATCCCCTTTGGTAAAACCTCTGTGCCCATGAACTGCCCCATGGGCAGTAGCCTACTTAACATCAAAAGTATGATAAAAGACCTTGGGACACAGGTGGACAGTAGTCTCTCCTTTGATAATCACATTGCCACACTAGTCAGGAAATCCTTCTACATGGCACACCTCATCACAAAAGGTTTCTCATCCAGGAAAAAAGAGGTCATTGTTCCCCTCTACTCAACACTCATTAGACCCATTGTAGAGTACAACACCCCTTTTGGTATGTACCTCACAAGACATCTACAACAACTGATAAGGCCGCAGAAATACCTCACAAAGAGGATTACTGGCCTCAAACAGATGCCCTACACAGACCATCTCAAAAAACTCCAGCTTTACTCCGTCTCATATCACCTACTCAGAGGTGATCTCTGCCTAACATACAAAACTATGTCAAACCCAGAGCTGTTGGACATGCTCCACTTAAAGAAATCCCAATCCCCTCTGAGTTACATGCTGTAAGGCCTGAACCTTGTCACCACAATAAACAGAACATGCCGGAGGGATAAATTCCTGTCCCAGAGACTTCCCATACTCTGGAATAAACTACCTATCTATATCAAACAAAGCTCCTCATTAGCACTCTTCAAGAAAAATCTTGATGACTGGATGGGAAATAGGAAATTCACCCCGGGGATCACTTCTGTGGCTCTGCTTGACACAGGAAAATAATTTTCTTGAGTGGCAAAAGCCAGGGTACCTTTTTGCCTGGGGCAGATAGCCTTGTACCTACCTATGAACCTATAGGTTGAGTTAGTAGTAAACTTGGCTATTTTATTGTAGCATGATTCTAGTTTGTCTAGGTCACACTTTCTGATTTGGTTGAAGATTGGTGCTGCGTATAATAGCTTTGAGAGGAGGTGGATTTTTTGTGCAAGAGTGACTCTAGCTTTTTGTGAGAGAAAGGACTTATGCCTGTATACGGAGCCTAGTTTTTTGTGTAGTAGTTTTATGGTATGTGAGATGTGGACATCAAAGTGAAGATTATTGTCCATGACTATCGCACACTTACCTTACGGAGCTATACCACAGACAGGCCAACTATGCAAATTTGATATTTCCACTTTAGTGGTTTCATTCGACGTATTCACGGTTTGCTCTTTACGTGTCACACTATTTGGATTCGGGTTTTTCAGCTGTCGAGCACATAAAGTAGACCCAGTGTGGGTAACATGATAGTCCTTAGAGTGATATTTTTCTTTGGCTGGATCTGTATAACTGTTGGGAATAGCATAAAACAGCCTCTGAGCAAAACAAGGGTCACTCAAGGAAAAATAGAAGCAGTCCTGTTACAGAAGGTGTGTAAGATAACTGGTATTTATAGTATGCCCACTGTATTCTAATGAAATAAGAAACCACCACTAGTGTCTTATATCTAGCACGACTTGTATAAACAGAACTTAAAATTAATTCTAGGAAAAAGAAAGAAAAAACAGAGAAATAAGATCCTGTTAGTAAGTCAGGCCCCAGGATGGCCATTTTGTGGAAAAACATAAGAATTTTTTTATAAAGTGTGTTCTGATGCATTAAAATGTCTCAAAAAACAGATGCAATGAAAAAACACACTGCAGACTAAGGAACTGGGTTACCTGTGTCTCTTTATGCAGAGTGCATCTTTTAAATGCTACATTAATTAGCCACCCAAATTATAACAGTAACACAAGCTTCACTTTTTAAATGGAGACCTCTGGATTGCAAAGCACTGTGATGTGGAAAACTGAGCACTGCTAAATTTAAAATTCTTATAGTCTAGAAACAGATATATGGGAAACTGTTTGGTAAGTTGCAGAAGTAATGGTTCTTATAACATTACTAAGGTCCCTGGACTCTGTTCATGTCAGTCATGCTTTTAACTGACATTACAGCAGTTAAAGTATTGCTCTGAAACATAGTCAAACAGACAAGTGACCGAAATGCTGGTCGACCTTCTTAGAACACTCAAAAGGTCTCACTGGAAAATGTTTATTCATTTAGTAACACCGCCAGGAGTGCAATCTGTGACTTTTTGCTTGGTAATGAGAAATATATTCGTGAGGGGGACATATGTACTGCATGGAGCACTACACAAGTTGTGAATACCTAAACATGCCAAATACATTGTGCTACCTTCCCCAACTATACAATTCAAATTGCACCCAAAAAACATTTTATTATAACATTCCAAAGTACATCATTATCACAACTCAGTCCTCTGTATTTAAACTAAATAAAAAAGTTGTGTGTTATTCTATATTAAATATACAGGAATGGCTGGGCTGGAAGTTCTACCCTTTTTGTAAAAGGTACCTGAACATTTAAATATAATGTGCTATCTTGTGCAATTTATCAAATGAACAGTTATTTTACAAAATGATTCTCTGTGTGTGTGTGTGTGTGTATATATATATATATATATATATATATATATATATATATATATATATATATATATATATATATATATATATATATATAATGACTTGTTTGCGTGTATGAAGATAGATACAGATGCAGTCACAGGGAAAAAGATGGATGGTAGATGGGTAGGAGTGCAGAAGTACTTGCTTTCTCTGACTGACCACTGATTCCAGGAAAGTTCAGAAATGGTCCTTGATCTTACTGAATGGTAGTTTTGTATGATACTGAGAAGCTTGAACAGGGCAAAATGATTCTAGAAATTTCCTTTGTGTAGTATTGTCTGTCAGCCATTTAGTTACTTCTTGGTAGCACTTAAACTTAAAATACTGAGACAAATTGAGGATGTGATGCATTGAAAATCTAGATATAGTCTCTTCTTTAGTAAACTTCAAGCAGCCCCTTGGTGATGTTTCATGAGTTTCATACATGGCGTAGGTAAACCAGTAGCAGCACTAACATTCAGGCACATGAAGAAAAATGTGATGTATTCAGCATTTTGATTTGAGGATGTGGCACAGTTGCTTATTGCTTAGCAATCAGTTTGATTGCAGATCATTGCCTAGGATTGGAGCACAATAGTAAGTATTCAGAAAGCCCCTCCACCCTAAGTGGTATACGAGTTGGTACACAGTCCACTTCTTCTTCTTCCTTAATACAATCATGACTGAAGGAGTAGAGTCACTAGTTAAGAAGTAAGACACAGACAGTCTAGGCTATAATACAGTGTCACTATGGACTGTAGTTTGGTTGACCAGTTGCCAAGACAAAAGTGGAAATTTAAAAAAAGAAAACATATAATCCTATATGTATACCAGCCACACAAACATCAGTACCTCTGTAGCAAAAGACATGCCTTCAAGTATGGCTGATGACATCAAAGGCAAGGGTCTATATTGGATGCTCAAACATTTAAAAGTTCGAGTGTCATGTGGTCGAAACTATATGATCAAACTTTTAAAAGTTTGAACATCCAAAAAATAAAATAAACCACAAATAACACTACCTGAACATTTTAAGCAGAGGGCAAGGCCCCCTGCACCCCCATGTCCCCCACTCTTTAAATATACCAACTCCGAGATCTCCGTTAAAATGTCTGAACTTTCAAAAGTTCGATCATATGGTGTCGACCATAGGACACTTGAACTTTTGAAAGTTCAAGCATCCGATATAGACCCCAAAGGCAAAGAAGGATACAGCAGACGAAGTGAGTGTTGAGCAAAGTTCAAAATCTTAAATGTACAGGTTTCTTTGAACACATTTTTCTTAATCCCCAAATTAATGGCAACTGTTTCATCTTTAAGGGGTCAAGTACTTTGTATTGTTTTATTTTTAACATACATTTGTCCCTTATTTAGCCTTGTAAAAAATGGTGTGGTGGTACAGAAACTTTTTGCAATACACAAACGAAGGCATGCAGCCAGGAATTGTATTTTAGATTCCACTGACACATATATAATAAAAGATTACATCATTGTTCTTGGCAGCATAGACATAATGAGATCATTTTTGGTCTTTTGTCACACTGCTAATCTTTGTATCAGGTGGAGGCTTTAACCCATGACACAGCTAAAGCTAACTGAAACTTTGTTTGCTCTGGGTGGTTTTTAATGTGGCAGATGTTGCAATTGCAATTATGTTGGCTTGGTGCCATCATAGGACTTGGTAAACAGGTATGCACCAATCTCTGTCTGGTATAGATTATGAGTTGTCATAGTAACATTGTGAAACTTCTTATTTCAGTCTGACTTTTGCACCTGTACCAAGTAATCAGTGTTTTCCGAGCCTAAAAGACAAAAGACTTCACGATAAACAATACTGTTAATGATTATTCCTAAAGTACTGCATGTTTAAAAAGGTTACTTCTTCATACAAGTAAGTATTTGTGTACCTAATGTAAGTACATGCCATAGCAGGGTCAGATAGAGTATTGTTTTACACTGGAGACACAAGGTTCAGGATAATCATTCACTGCTGCCCTCAGTTTTGTAGGGGAGTGCTTGCAACATGTGGAAAACGTCAGTGTTTGAGTTTCTTTTAGTGACAATGTGGTGGCTTGTTTGAGGTGGACCCACCATGGTAGAAAGCAGTTCAGCATGGGAAATCCAAAATAACAGCACAGTAACTTAAGAGCAACAGTGTTTGCCTTGCAACTTCATGGTCATTGTTTCAGTGTTGACCTCCGGTTGCTGACTTCTGTAGAGTCTGCAAATTATTTCTATGTTTGCATGAGTCTTCTCCAGATATTAGGCTTCCTCAAATATTCATTATATTCCACATGCCGTACCTCTTAACTGCCCAGATTTTGCAGCATATGTTTTTCTGTCCCTTGTAAAAAAAATTTAAATTATTTATTTTTTGGTAAATCACAGTATTAGTCAGTCAGTAATGCCAGAACTACAGTTTTATGTCTTGATTCAAAACCTGTTCAACTATTAACTTAGAGTAATATTAAAAAAACAGTCCCTGAGTTTGAGACTTTATTTGACTTTTGTTCAGAAGTCTTGAAATAAGAAGTTGGGAGGGATAACCTTTGCCCTTGCAGCCCAAGTTTTTGCTAAAATGGGTCCATTCATAATCTGTTTACTGCTCGCTTATATGTTATCTGTCTCTCCATTCTTGTACCTTACCACACCTGTGAAAGGCAGCTGCTGTACATGTTATCTGTTCCTCCCTTCTTGTACCTTACCAGACCTATGAAAGGCAGCCCCTGTACATGTTATCTGTTCCTCCCTTCTTGTACCTTACCACACCTGTGAAAGGCAGCTCCTGTACATGATGTTCATCGTGTTTCACTGTTGCAGTCATTACTTTTGGGTTACCTTGCTGGCAGGCTACCATCAGTCGGCCAGAATTCCAAAGTCTAGGTCTGGCGTCGGTTGCTGTCACCTCTTCCCTGATGTCAGTGCACCAGGGGTATAAAAGATACAGCCGACACCACTTTCTTCAGCCTTTTTTGCTGCGCGGTGCCCGAAGCAAAAGCAGTTCGCAAGTGCTGGTCGGCCGACTCCTGAGATTTTCAAATCCGAATTTCAGAACTGAAGTCTTCATTAAAGCTAAGTACCCCATTGGGGAAACTTTTTTCTTGCTCCAGACCGATGTCAGAAAAAGTTAACAATTGTATTTCTTGTGGGAAGCAAATACCTCATAAGGATTTTCACTCTTACTGTATTCCTTGCCTAGGCCCTGATCACAACCTTGTTAGCTGTCAGCTTTGTGCTAGATTTAACCAGCGCACTATTAAGCGTCAGTTCGATTTTGCATTTCATTACTTTAGCCAAAGATTTAATTATAAAATGCCATTGGATCAGCCGACAACCGGAGTTTACAAAAAACGCAAGGAAAAGGATAGGCATCTGAGGTCCAAAACCGACGATGAGGCCTCTGCTAGGCCAGTCGACGGTTCTCAGTGAGGCGCTTTCGCAGCCCCTGGTGCCCGCTACCTCAGAGCCACAGGCCACTTCCGACTCCCACGTGGAGCCGACTGGGCCTCTGGATACTCAAGGTATTGGACATTTGGAAATCATTCCCTCAGATAGGTCTGGAGCCGCTGAGCAGGCATTGGCTTCTGAGGGTGTCTTCAGACCTACACAACTATATATTAAGCCATCTTCAGCTTCAAAGACAAAGACTAAAGCAGCTCTAAAGACAAAGAAACAAGTACAGCATTCTCCTACTCAGACTTCCATGCCTAAAAAACAGATGCTCAAAATGGCCGAAGACCTAATTACTTTGATCATGGGCTCCCATCCCCCTCCTGATAAGAGGCCTAGGCAAGAGACAGAGTATGATTCTTATGATCAGGTTTCTATTTCCTCTGATTCCTCTTCTGAACAAGAGTATTCCATGCTTCCCTGTGAGGATTCTGATGCTGAAGAATCCATCCCTTCAGCCTCTCCTCCTTAGGATTATTTTTTTGGGGAAACCCTGCATACCATGAGGGAGCATTTCCACTGGGAGAGCCAAGATTATTCTGAATCTAAGAAAAGGCTCAGAGATTTCCTGCTACTTCCTCAGCACAGACCCCTTGCTATTCCACCTGTTCTAGACATTGTAGATGATGTATTTTCAGAGTCCGGCCTGCACCTGCTAAGCCAGACAGATACTACAGGGTCCTGGATTCTCATAAATTCCTATATAAAAACCCCGTTGCTGACCCAGAAACTATATCTCGGGGTCCCAAAGGGGTTAAAGCTTCCACTGCAAAAAACATGTCCTCTCTGGTAGGGATTCTAAGGCTCTAGACCAATGGGGGAAAAAAGTTTACACTTCTGCTACCTTGGCTGTAAGGGCTTTAAATTGTCAGTTTCATATGCTTAAATATCAGCAATATTTAATGTCACTGCATAAACAGAAATTGTTGACAAATACTGAATGTTCAGAAAACAAGGAATTGCAGGATTTAATGCATGCAGCTGAACAAGTGGGAAAGCACACTTTGCAATGTCGTTATGATTCACTGGAGGCCTCTTGCAGGGCCGCTGTTACAGGTTCTATTATTAGAAGGCATGCTTGGTTAAAGGAACAGAATCTGCCTGATCATGTTAAAGCAAACTTATTAGATGCACCATTACAGCATGATACTTTGTTTGGTACTAAAGCAGAAGAGGTGTTGAAAAAAAAAATGGAGGATAAAGCAAAATCCATGCAGACAGTCAAGGATTTCTTACAGGTACAGCCACCCAGGTTTAGCAGGAACTGGCCTTCTAAAAATTGGTCCTTTTCAGTGTCAGACAGACCACAAAGAGGCAGATACAGGCGTCCCAAGGCTCATACAGGCCTAAACAATGGGGTGCTCCTACCTCCAAAAGCGGAGAAGACAAATTACAACCTTACAGGAAACAGACCCAATAACTTTCCTCTGCCAGATCCAAGCACTTCTCTTTTGGCAGCCCCCATAGGGGGAAAACTAGCACTTTTTTCATCAAATTGGCAAATAGTTACCCAAGACAAATGGGTCCTGAACATAGTGTCCCAAGGCTACAGGTTCCATTTTCACACTCTACCAAAGTCAAAAGGTATGCCAGACCTGCCCCACAATCAATGGACAGAGGTACAAAAACAAATTACAGCCCTCATGGACATGAGGGCCATTCAGCAAGTACCACAACAAGAGCAGGGGCAAGGATTTTACTCCAGACTTTTCCTAGTACCCAGAAAGGACAAAACCTGGAGACCAATGCTGGATCTGTCTATACTAAATACGTTTCTGGAAGTTCCAAAATTCAAAATGTTGACTCTACAGCAGCTACTGCCCATGCTGGGCAAGAAGGCTTGGCTCGTAACTTTGGACCTAAAAGAGGCATACCTGCATGTCCCAATCAGACAATCTTGCAGAAGATACCTCAGATTCATAGCTGGCTCAATGCATTAGCAATTCTCTGCACTGCCCTTTGGCTTATCTACTGCACCCGGGGTCTTCACAAAATGCCTGGCACCAGTAATTGCGTTTTGCAGACAAAGAGGAATTCAAATATATCCCTACTTGGACGACTGCCTTATTCAAGCAGAGAACAAAGACATTCTTCTAAAGCATCTGGCATTTGTAAAAAGATTACTAATTGGCCTAGGGTACACAGTAAATGAAAAATCAAAACTAGTGCCCTCTCAAGCGATAATATTCCTGGGTGCAAGCTTAAATACAACTGCCCAGATGGCTTATCTCACGCCAGACAAACAAAAGCAACTGACTACTTACTTCAAGAAATTGGCAACAAAAACCCACTTATCTGCAAGGAAAATCCTGCAGGCCTTGGGTTTCATGGCATCTTGCATTCTGCTAATTCCATATGCCAGACTGCATATGAGGAAACTACAATGGTATCTAAAAAGTGTTTGGACTCAGCATTGCCATAACCTGGAGCCAGTGATTGCACTCATTCCCTGCCTACAACAGGAGTTTCAATGGTGGGCAGAAGCCTGTCACCACAACAAGGGTCTGCCATTCAGTTTACCCACAGCCAGACAGTCACTGACAACGGATGCATCAGATTATGCCTGGGGGGCCCATATGGCAGGAAAATGTATTCAGGGCACATGGCCTGCAAACCAGATGCATCTTCACATCAATCAAAAAGAGATGCTAGCTGATCAAAATGCCCTGACAGCTTTCAAGGACCTGCTTCATCCAGGACAGCTACTGATAAAGACAGACAATACTACAGTCATGTGGTACATAAACAAGCAGGGAGGCACACATTCCTACCCCCTCTGCAGACAAGCAATGGCCTTATGGGACACAGCATTGGCTTTTCAAGTTCACCTGCAAGCACAATTCCTGCCAGGAAAAACAAATACTCTGGCAGACGAACTAAGCAGAAACCTCATGGATCCCCATGAATGGAAACTGGATCCACAAGTCTTCAGCATGATAATAAGGAAATGGGGATGCCCAGACATAGACCTATTTGCCTCCCCTCACAACTGCCAATTGCAGAGATTTTGCACAAGGATTTATCACAAGCAAGCATGGAAAGTGGACGCCCTATCCTTCAGCTGGAAAAATCTAACAGTATATGTCTTTCCTCCACTGCCTCTCCTCCCCAGGATACTCCTAAAGGTCAGACAAGAGAAGCCAAAAATGATACTGATTGCACCAGACTGGCCACGCCAGCACTGGTACCCAATCCTAAAGAGCTTGTCTCAAGGTCCAGCATGGATATTGCCTCAAACTTGTCACTTGCTGACCCAACAACACAATCAGATCCTGCACAGCCAACTCAGGACCTCAAATCTGGCAGCATGGCAGATATTGTAGCCATTCAGAATACTCCTCTTTCAAAAGCTGTTATGGATGTTATCTTGGAGGCCAGGAGGCCCAGTACCAGAAAATCTTATGCAGAAAAATGGAAGAGATTCTGTGCTTGGAACCAGGAACAAGGCATTGACACGTGTGTACAAAATATCCCTCAGATTTTACAATACCTAACTGAGATGCTGAACAAAGGCCTTTCTTTCTCATCAATTAAGATTCATGCCTTTGCCATTTCAGCCCATTACAATATGGAACCACCTATCTTTTCTCATCCTTTAATAAGGCAGTACCTCAGAGGGGCCAAAAACATTAGGCCTTCAAGGAGAGCACCAATTCCGGCCTGCGACCTCAATTATGTTTTGGAAAAACTTACACTGCCTCCTTTCGAGCTAGCATCAACAGCAGATATAAAATTCTTATCCTGGAAAACAGCTCTGCTCCTAGCAATAACCTCTGCAAGGTGTGTCTCGGAGTTACAAGCACTCATGGCTGTGGAACCTTTTATCATTTTTCATCCAGACAGGGTTTCTCTGAGGACAAACCCTACACTTATGCCTAAGGTGGTGTCCAGTGTGGCCCTCAACCAAATCATTCACTTGCCTACCTTTTATCCAAATCCACAGAACAAGGGTGAGAAAATTTTGCATTCTTTGGACATACACAAACAGTTATGCTTCTGTTTGGACAGAACTAAAGCTTTCAGAAAGACTGAGCAACTTTTAGTGTCATATGCTGCAGGATCACAGGGAAAGGCTATCGCAAAACAGACTATTTCTAAATGGATAGGCTATTGCATCCGTTTCCGCTATTTTCAACATGGCAAATCAGTGCCTAAGGGCATTAGGCCTCATTTCACCAGAGCAGCAGACACTTCAGCAGCCTTCCTCAGAGGAGTACCAACCAAAGATATCTTAGAGGCTGCAACTTGGAGTTCAGTACACACTTTCACAAAGCACTACCACTTACCTCTTTACTCTAAGTCCAGAGCAGGCTTTGCCACTGTAGTTCTGCAGGGCCTCATAGCCTCTCCTAATCCTATTTAGCCCAGCCACCCATCCTCAGCTTTTGGATCCAACCCAAGAGTAATGACTGCAATAGTGAAACACGATGGACATAGTACAGTTGTGTACCTACCGTAAATGTAGATGTTCGAGTGTATTCACTGTTGCAGTCCAGGTTACCCACCCACCATCCCCCTTTTCTTTGCTGGGACTTATCTGCACTTCTCTATCCTGTACAACCTATTTGGTGTATTTGCTTGTAGATAAAGGAAATGTTATTTTTGTGCATGCATTTTTATTGGCATATTTTTTCAGCCTACCAATTTGGGGGCACCTGACATCTGGGGCAATAAAAACTGAAGAAAATGGCATCGGCTGCATCTTTTATACCCCTGGCACACTGACATCAGGGAAGAGGCGACAGCAACCGACGCCAGACCTAGACTTTGGAATTCTGGCCGAGTGAGGGTAGCCTGCCAGCAGGATAACCCAAGAGTAATGACTGCAACAGTGAATACACTTGAACATCTACATTTATGGTAGGTACACAACTGTACTTTATCTGTTCCTCCCTTCTTGCACCTTACCAGACCTATGAAAGGCAGCCCCTGTACATTTTATCTGTTCCTCCCTTCTTGTACCTTACCAAACCTGTGAAAGGCAGCTCACATACATGTTATCTGTCCTTCTCTTCTTGTACCTTACCAGACCTGTGAAATGCAGCTCCTGTATGTGTTATCTGTTCCTCCCATCTTGTACCTTACCAGACATGTAAAAGGCAGTTACCTTACATGTTTTCTTTTCTGTCTCTCCCTTCTTGTACCTTACCAGACATGTAAAAGGCAGTTACTTTACATGTTTTCTTTTCTGTCTCTCCCTTCTTGTACCTTACCAGACATGTAAAAGGCAGTTACTTTACATGTTTTCTTTTCTGTCTCTCCCTTCTTGTACCTTAGGAGCCCTGTGAAAGGTAGCTCTCTTGCATTGTATCTGTCCCTCCTTTCTTGTACCTTACCAGACGTGTGAAAGGCAGCTCCCTTACATGTTTTCACTCTCTCCCTTCTTGTATCTTACCAGACCTGTGAATGGCAGCTCCCTTACATGTTATCAGTCTCTCCCTTCTTGTACCTTACCAGACCTGTGAAAGGCAGCTCTCTTACATGTTATCTGTCCCTCCCTTCTTGTACCTTACCAGACCTGTGAAAAGCAGCTCCTGTACATGATATCTGTTCCTGCCTTTTTGTACCTTACCAGACCTGTGAAAGGCAGCTCCCTTACATGTTTTTTGTCCCACCCTTCTTGTACCTTACCAGACCTGTGAAAGGCAGCTCCCTTACATGTTATGTGTCTCTCCCTTCTTGTACCTTACCAGACCTGTGAAAGGCAGCTCCCTCATATATTATCTGTCCCTCCTTTCTTGTACCTTACCAGACCTGTGAAAGGCAGCTCCCTTACATGTTATGTGTCTCTCTCTTCTTGTACCTTACCAGACCTGTGAATGGCAGCTCCCTTACATGTTATGTGTCTCTCCCTTCTTGTACCTTACCAGACCTGTGAAAGGCAGCTCCCTTACATGTTATCTGTCCCTCCCTTCTTGTTCCTTACCAGACCTGTGAAAGGCAGATTTCTTACATGTTATCTGTCTCTCCCTTCTTATACCTTACCGGACCTGTGAAAGGCAGCTCCCTTACATGGTATCGGTCTCTCTCTTCTTGTACCTTACCAGACCTGTGAAAGGCAGCTCCCTTACATGGTATCGGTCTCTCTCTTCTTGTACCTTACCAGACCTGTGAAAGGAAGCTCCCTTACATGGCATCTGTCCCTCCCTCCTTGTACCTTACCACACCTGTGAAAGGCAGCTCCTTACATGTTATCTGTCCCTCCCTCCTTGTACCTTACCAGACCTGTGAAAGGCAGCTCCTTACATGTTATCTGTCCCTCCCTCCTTGTACTTTACCACACCTGTGAAAGGCAGCTGCTGTTATTCCCCTTCACAGACTTAAGCACTAAAACAGATGCCTTTACAGGCTGTGATTGCCTGTTACAACCATTATTCAAATTAGTGCAAATAATTTCCTTCAGATTATGAATTGTTACTGTTATATGACCATCTTTTTATTTTAAGGAAGCTGGAAAGCATGCTTAATCACTGGGGCCCTGTTGTATATGTAGGTTAGGTCTCTGGTTTAGTTTCTCAATCACAGTCTTCTCAGAACAACATGAACATTTTTCAAACAACTACATAAAGGTTTTTACACCCCATTTAAGTTTTCACCCGGACTCAAAGTATGGACTGGATCCCTCCTCTCTATAGCACCTCCTTATGTGTAGGTTCTTCACATCAACTGTGTTTATGCCCCTGTTCACCCATTTCCTTAACATTTTCTCTTGACTACCCTAACTTTAGTGGCATACTTTATGCAAAAAAAAAAAAAAAAGACAACTGGAATAGCAGCAACTCTGACATTTCTAAGCAGCCTAGTAATTGTCTATTTTCTGTTTACACTTGGTGGGCTCACAAGCACAAAAAGATACCCTAAGTCGCAAGTGGTCCACTTCCTAATATCTCTCTTTGTGGTAGTGCACGTAACTACACATTAGCAGGTGACTAAAGCCTACTCTGTCTGGCACGACAGCCTGCACACACAACAGAAATAAAAGCCACCTTGTTTTAATTGTTGATTACAAAGCTGATTACAAAGCCCACACCACACTTGGAAGGATAGTTTTCTTTCATCACATTGTACTTTAAACATCCCAACCCACCACCTATTCACAGCAGCATCCTCATAAATTACAAGTAATTTACAATCTTTATACTAAGTCAAGGTGGTGAGTAGACAGCAAACAAGAAGCCGCAAACATCCTGATTTACCCAGGCTTAGCCAGAAACTGGTCAGTGTACCACCCAGGTGAACAAATATAAATAAATACAAATCCTGCAGACTGATGCTGCTGTTACCCTCGGGAAAACAACTTTGACCCTCCCTTGCTAGGATTAACTAAATATCTGCAGCCATTAGGGTCAGTCACTATGCCTGTTCTTCATATGGTCGTTGTGCAACTTTTGATTCACACCCATATAGCCTTGGAAGTGCTGCACAACCGCTAGAATCTTCCTCTTCCCAGCAGCATCTCAGAGTGGACTGATTCAATCTTACTTTAAACTTTATGCATTGTGCAAGAGGTTCCTTAAGTGGTCAAAACAGTGGAAAACACTGCTAGCTCATAGCTACTCCTGTGCTAATGTTGCCAGTAGTTTAGTCAAGTCCTACTTGTAGTTTTTGTCAAATTGTAAATGCCAACTTTCCTGAAATATCACTTTCAACTCATCCTCCTTGGCAATAGACTGGTTTTCATGGTTAAACATAGTTTAGTACTTTGACATACTGAAACAAATTCTGTAACTGTATATACATCCTGTATAATATTAGTTCGTAGTCTACATATACTATAATTTCTACATTCACTTGATAGTTTTAACTTTGTTCCCTGGTCATGGTTAAAAAGCATCCACTTTGGATCAGCCTGGTGAGCTGGGTAATAAGTAAATGATAAATAAATTCTGGGTGTAAATTATGTTAGCAATACTAAGTCAGGGTTGTGACTGGACAACAAAGAAGAAACCACAAAGATCCTGACATAAAGAAACAAACCTAGTGATTGAAAAACAGTTCTCCTGACCCCATAAAATTGACACTACTCATTAAGTACGAGAGATGAAGATTGTCATCGCACAACAGTGGAGTGTACAGCTTTGATCCCAAAACCTTGCCATGGGATCAAATGAATACTGTACCTACTAGCAGCACTCTGAAAGTGAACTACTGGTTCAGCTGTGATTTGGAAATACATACATTAAATAAAAAATAGACTGCTGCATCGAATGGACTTGTAGCTGCAACAAGAAATAAATATATAGTAGTGTGCACTCAATTTTGTTACAACTGCTTTTATTTTCAGTTTACCACTAGATGGCAGCATTTCACATAACATGCCTATAAAGTACAATATCAACCCGATCAGCTTCTTGAATTCCTTAAAAAGGACAAAATATTTCAGAGCAATGCTGTGGTCTAAATAAAGATAAAATTAACATTTTGACAGCTCTTAAAGCCTTGTTACTTAAAGAGAGAGAAAATGAAACATTTGTAGCTATTTCCTGGAATAGATGCTTTCTGTTCTACTGGAATCTGAGTTGTAAAATGATGTGCAGTTGTTAGTGGTATCATAGCAACAAAGCCACTCTAGGCATCCATCCAAATGCCATGCCATGCTGTGGAATGTAAACATGTCATCTGCTTTAATCAGAAAATGCTGAGGATTTTATGAAAGCACATTTTATATACCGGAGTGCATTTCTTTCTTGTGACCTATCTATCACGTAGAAGAAGCTATACAGCAGTTGTGTTACTCTTTGTGCACATCTGTCAAGCATCACTTCTTTCCTACTGTGTTAGAAGTGTTATATTTCACAGGTTCTGCCGTTCAGGGTGCGTATGAAGTCGCTTTACAGAACAAGCATCAATAAGTAAGAACACAACTGTTATTGCATAAAAAGTTGTAACATTTATCAGTGAGGCAGCATCACAGTAAATTCGGATCACCAGTAAAGTACCTGTCAGTTTGTAAATAATGCAAGTATGTCAGATTCTGTAAAATATTTTTTCTGTAGTATCAGAGTAACAGAAGCTATGCTAAATAAAAGAATAAGGGTTTTTATGGTACTCATCTTTGCAAACCAGCAGGGAATGCACTAGTGATGACCAAATAAGTTAGGCTAACATGCTGGTATGACCAGGGTTTATGCATACATGTGAGATATGTGGTAGGCAGTGGTGGATTTAAGTGGCACAACACCAGATCTCCTCTCCTGAGGGAAGAATAAGTGACTTCTCCAGCAACCGCAGTGGCATAGTCCTCTGAGGATAACCAGGAAGGGATGGGTGGGGGGCTGTCACTGCTCAGCATAAATGCTGGTGACCCTTGCATCTACATATGGTTGAAGCTGTATGTACATATAGGCATATGACTGAAAGTTCTGCAAAGGAAATGGAAATGGCTAGCAGTAACGTAGCAAGCAAATAAACCTAAAATGACCGGAACAACTACTGAAACTTGAACTGGCTGACTATCCATTAAAAGTCAGTGACAGACACTGAAGTGTTTCTTTTCCCTACTAAAACATAAAACTGTTGTTGCATACTCTGGTTTGTTTGTTTGTGTCTTTCGGCTTTTCCCGGTTAGGGGTCACCACAGCGGAACTCCGGTCCGCTAATGATTGGCAGTAGAGTTTTACTTGCTGTCTTGCGGGGCCTAAAGCACAACCTTCAATGAAGGAACGCCCATTCATGCATGTCGCCACACAGAAGACGCTCGAACTGAGAATCGAACGGGCAATGTCTAACTGTGAGGCGACAACGCTACCGCAGCACCACCACCGTATGGCCTGTTAATTTATTTACATAATCTGGCATTTATGAATCATACCATATAAATATTTTTGATAAAATCGAATTAAAACTGTTTATGCACTGCATGAGGGCAGTATTCACAATGCAGGTGCACTTGGCCAATTGGTGCATGTCATGAGATCTGACCGAAGGCTTTCAATGCAGAAGGGGGTATGTGATAGCCAACTGTCTATGTTGTGAACATGAATATAATTTTACTTTAAAAAATTCTGAATATGTGAGTAACTCATTTATTGTTTGGGGAATAAATGGACAAAAGTGAAGCTAACTTATCAGTCTCCTCTTGTATAGTTTCTTTTTGCACTTTAATTTCGCATTTGCTGACACAAGGGTGGAACTGTAGAAACTCTTCAGTAAAGCAGACAAAATCAACATCTAAGAAATCAATTCTCTGCCAAAACCAGCACTGGTAGACTGCGATATCCCCTCTTTCCCTAACTGCTCGACTTCTGTTACAGCACATGTATTAAATTAGTGGTGCTCATCACAGAGAATGAGTCTATTATGGGCATACTGCCACATATCTCTTCTGCAGGAATTACTGAATCAAAAGTGAAAGTTTGCATGGTACCATAAAAACTGAGAAGACAGTAAGTACACTTGTCCAGTCTGAAAACTGTTACAACTTCACTGAGAGTGACCCAGCAGATCAGTGTGTTCAAAGCTTAGTATTATTTTAATTAACAGTGTTGAATAAAACATTTTGAATAATACATGTGATAAAACCATGGAAACTATCACTACTGAATATGTTAGACAACTTTGTTGTTTTTTTGTAGTGAAAAAATTGTAGTTCAATCAGAATGTAAGCATTTTATGTATGGCTTTGATTAAGCAATGTTCTTATGAATAATGTGGAGTGACCACATTTGTAAAAAAATACACAACGGAGCTGGTTAGCTTGGAAGTGAGCCACTTAGAAAACTGTGATCATTTAGAGAAAGAAAGTAGCAGAGAACTTTAAAAGACAGCAAAATATTCTGTGTAGTGATCAAGCACTATTCTTTGTGTTTGCAGGAGGGCATATTACTATTCAAGTCTTTGAGAGGAGGGATGGCAGAAGTTTTCCCAGCTACTGTACACATGCACACACAATGTTTGTTGAATAGATCTTTGTCCTTCTGACAAAGCTGTTTTTTTTAAAGTCAGATTTTGTTACAAGATGTTGATAAAATAATTCTTGTAATCTGTGTCAGAGAGGTAAACCTTAAATCAAATAGCCATCTAAGGGGAATCGGGTACTATAAAGGACATCGTTTCATTGTTTTCTAAGGCTGCACTTGAAAATGAGAATTCGCTATCTTTCTGGATATTCCTGTTTGCTAAATATCAGAATAATATAACATTTCAGCCAGACTTTTCTGAGTAAATAAACTAAGAAAATGCACTTATTTTGCTTGAAAAGCTTTAAAACCAAATGTTTATTGAGCCTTCATGTGGTCATTAAAGATGTAGAATGTAGTGGTTTAACTTCCCTGCCATGTTGTTGAAAGTGGTAGAGACAGGCTGCATTTCAAATGTACAGCATATTGATTTATTGGTATTTATTAAATGCATTGTGTATGTATAAATAAGTTTATACTTGTAACTCAGTGAAAATCAGGTTTCCACATTTTCATAAAAGTAGTAATTTATAACCTGTCAGATATGTTTGTATAATTGTCGTGTGATATTCACAATAAGGCTTATAGTGTGTCATTAGCTTTACAATTAAACAGATGGGATTTAATTTCTGACTGCACTAAAGCCCACAACCACATTTATTTCCGAAAAAAAAAAAAAACTAAACTGAAACGTGTGATAGAAGTACTACTAAATGATACAGTTTGTAAGTGTGTATTTTATCTAATGATTTGTGTATTGTCTAACTTGACAGATTCATAACATATATAATGTCAATGACATTTTTTAATCATGATTTTGAGAGTAATAATTATCTAAAGGTTGTATAGAAAACAAAGGGAGACAGTGGCTTCCCACTATAAAACATTTCAGTCTAATACAGTTAAGTAACTTTTATACTGCATGTAATATGTAGCTATTTAAAGCAAATAACTATAAATATGTAATTTTGTGTCTAGTGTGAACAAATACATAGCTGGACTATTTTTAAAGGCTGAAGGCTACCTTTTTGGCTAATTTCTAAAATGTTTTTGACAGCTGCAGTAAATTCCCGGTTAACCAGCACCCATGGGGATTGGTAGATGCCAGATAACTATAGTTTCTGGTTGCTTGAGAGTTACTATTAAAAATAGGCGGCCTTATTAAAAATACTGTACCCTATACTATTTCTTTGGTTTGACTTGTTCTTAGGTTGAGGAGAGAGGGAATTTATTCCTATCTTCCTTTTTAAAACTTTAAAAACATAAGGTATGTTTGTGTGTGTGTGTGTGTTTGTTTGTTGGGGGGGGAGGAGGGGCAGAAAGTGTACTGGTTGCTTGTGTTCTGGTTAACCGAGAGTTTACTGTAGAAATATTAACTAAAATAAGCAGGCGATATAAGGAGTCTTTGAAAAGTATTAATGTTTTTCAACAGGTTTACTGTTGTACTTTAAAAGTACTCTGTAAGCAGAGATTAATTTTTATTTACCAGAATATAAGAATATGGTAGAACTAGAATGCTGCTACTGTTGGACATATTGATCAATTCATTTTTGTGCTCTGCAGGTATTTATAAATGTAAAGTTCTTAACCCTGTATCTTAGCTGCCTTTTTGAAAACTATTGAAGTTGGTTTGGCTGCATACACTTAAAATGATTTTACCCCTGAAGCATGTCCTTTATTTTTTGACAGACCTCATTACTGTAAAATCAAATTTCTCTGCAAATAAAATCGATAATAGCTGTTCATCAGGTTCTTTTCATATTACAAAAACTGACACACTTTAAGGTTTGTAGTGTTGGTACTAAATTATAGAGAATTGTTTGTTGCATTCATGCTTAATATTGCCTGTTTTGTACTTCTTACACCTGCAGTTAATCAACTTAAAATTTCAAAAGACGTTTTATGCGGAGAAAAATGTAAGTTATGTACAGATGCAGTCATTAAAATACCTTCCACAAACATAAGCAAAAATATTTTTCTCTGCTGGCGACATTGAACTGAACTTTTTGTTTTGTTTTTAAGGCAGATTTGTGTTTTCGGGACAAAGGCCTGTTTCACTCATCTAATCTGATCATCAGTTAAATAAAGTGCAGCATGACTGACAGGACTTGGGATTTTGTACATTTTCTTAGTCACGTATCACTGCAATACTTCTTGTATGATTTTCTAGGTTAAATTGCATTGCACTGCACAAACTATCTTTCTAATATAACCATAATATAGTATGGAGCTCCGTGATTACACACTAAAATTTGCAAAAAGATTAAGCAGCTCCTTAGAGCAAAACCAGATCATGGGGTTGCTTAACAAAAGTCTGCTGAATGGATTCACAGTTTACAATGCCAGCTGGCAAAGAACAGCAAAAAAAGGTTAAACAAATTTTAAAAGCTGTTAGAGCTTTACTTTTCCTCACTTATGAGCAGAAACTTTGGCAGATTGAAGTGTCTTAACCGCTTTTAAAAGCAGTTTGTTCTGCATAAGGACTATCATCTACTTTACTAGCATTTAAAGGCTTTGAAAATTGGTAAAATAGTTTGCATTCCTTGTCTCTGATCACAATCCTTCGTATGTATTCTCAGTGTGGAGGCCAAGAAATTCTTGGCCTCCGTATGTTAAATATACAATAAGCTGGTTATGGTGCGAGACCAGATCATAATCCTCTGTCAACCCATAGTGGCTGATTGGTGACTAAGGCCATAGAAGTAATACCTGTACACCATGCTTCTCAGATAAGGGGGGGCTGGCATTCCAAGGGAGGCTCTTCTGCTTCAGAGGAGGCCATGCATGCCAGAAATTGTTGAGTAAACTTAGTAACTACTCTTTAGTGTTTAACACTGGTTAAAAAGGTGAAATATGTGACATCCACATTTAATTGGAAATAAGTAGCAAAGCAATTCTAAGTCAAATCTTTGTTATTTTGTATGTATTAGTGGTAGTACTCTCTGGTTGTTGGCATATTTTATTGTGAGCTGGTTCCCTAAAGCAGAAGGGTAGAGGCTGTGACCTAGGATTCATCAGTCTGAGTAGCAGGCTTGCACAGTGATTGGGTAATGGTTATCCTGCCTGACCTACGGATCATCAATGGAAGCTGAAGGTTTGGTTGAACAGAAAATGATGGGAATGATTAAGCCTATCTGCTTCATCAAAAGCCATGTGCATGGAATCCTATGTGGATAAACCTCATCGATGTCCCTGCTTTTGTGTGTCATAAGCTAAAATAAGGGAAGGGTGCAAGAGAAAAAGTCTCCTGCACAATTAGAATTGAATTGGACTGAAATGCCTCTTCTCTTACATTTGATGTGAATGAGTGAGGGGCAGGCATGGCAAACTGGGAGCCATGGGATATCCCAAAAATGTAAAAAAAAAAAAAGTGCCCTTTCGTTGGCTTTATGGATTGTATGTTTAGTTGATAGGGGGCAGCAACAGCCATTTTCAGTGATTTTGGCCCACTCTTTGACAGTCTATGGACAGATTTAAGACTGACTTTAGGCCAAACATATGTAGGACAGCTTGTCATAAAGAAGGCTGTCTAATTATAACAAATAATTGCAGAAAAAAAGTTTGCTTTAATTTTAAATATGTTTTTAAGAAGTGTTACAGAGGTATAAGCTTATGTATAAAAAAATCTTTAAGCATTAGCAAATAGTGCTTGCATGCAGAATTCATTACTGAAATGGCAGAGATCCACACAAGTGCATATTTATAAGGGAAAGAGCCCAGAATAATGGGCGTAGTATTTATTTAGTCGCACAGTAGATAGTGAAGGAACTAAACTCAAGACAACAGGGAAAAAAATCATTGGTGGCATTTCAAAGCTTAACTTCCTTAAGTGTCAAATTAAATGTCTTATTTCCATTGCAGAGTATCAGTCTGTAAGGACTGGGTGAAATACAACCTCAGTTAATGATATCGTGAAAGATAAATCCACAGGCACACAAAATAATCGAGCCAAAGACCCATTGCTGTAGCAGGATTTAAACTTAAGAAGTATCACTTTCAAAATAAAGTTAGTATTGCAAGAATTACAAGATACTTTCCCACCATTTTCAAGCAGTGTATGAGGAATACGAATTGTGTATTATAATAGGATAAATGATATCCGTAGTACAAGAATTTATTTAGGTGCTGTAAGGGACAGTCATATGTTTGAAACAGCCTTGCAGAGCACTAGAAAAAGTTGTACCCCTAAATATTTAGGTATAAGCTGAATGTAAACATAAAGTATTAATTAGCAGAACAAGTTCAGAACCATGATACAGGAATGTTAGGAAGACATACACTGATGGAAGGAAGGCATGCATTTATGGGATGCAAATGATTGATTCAGTAGAAATGGAACAGCAGTGGCTACCCGGCAATATGGAGTTGTGCATCCACAGAAGGAGACAAGAAAGTGGCCACATCTGTCCTGCACTCTACCAGTAATACATTCATTTCTAGTTTCTCATGAAATTCATCTAAAGGGTCACAGGAAAGGGAGAGCATATTCCAGCACTCACTGAGTACAAGGTAGAAAAGTAAATTGGGTGCTGTCTCATTTCAGAAAGGAAGTGAAGCAACCAGTTAAACTCATGTGGACACAACTGGGTGTGCAGACACCGAGCACAGTGCACCCTAGCTGAGAATCGGGCCCTGTGAGACAGAAGCACCACTGTGTTACTTTCATGATCTTCCAGTCAGATCATAGTA
Organism: Protopterus annectens; assembly: GCF_019279795.1. Classification (NCBI taxonomy): domain Eukaryota; kingdom Metazoa; phylum Chordata; order Ceratodontiformes; family Protopteridae; genus Protopterus; species Protopterus annectens. Next base: position 395,038,581 of record NC_056739.1, on the reverse strand, counting down.
CAGGAATAAAGGACATGTTGGTGAAACTTAAACTAGATAGGGTTAAACTGACAGAAGGATGAAAATGTGGGATTGATCTTGGTTTCTAGCAAAAACCACCTTTCAATTAGTAACAGAAATGTGTCTTTGTCACTAAACAAAGACAAAAAAAAAACAGTATATAGCAATGAAAATATAATTAAGAACAGGCATAACTATGAAAAATAAGTGAACAAAGCCCCATGCATGGAGGACTGTGTTTCCCTGCACCCCCATGTGGGGCTTCATTCACCCTTCCCTTTATCTCTAATTGTATTACCTCTGCTCATCATACCTTAAGGCAGGGGTGATAGTACAGAGGGAGACTTCATTTTTGAATATTGAGAATCAATAATTCAGTTTCCAAAAATATAAAGAGCTGAGAGGAGCTAAAAGGGGTGCACAAAAGGGAAATAAGAAACATTGCTTTCTGAGCCAGGACATTGTTTCTCATACTTGGTGTACATTCCACTTTTTTAAATACAAGATGAACACCAAGTAAATGGAGCAGGAACGAAGTGAAAACACATTCCAAATAATATACAAAAAAAAAAAAAGCAAAGCTTCTTACACTGTAGCAGACACCAACTCCAGAAGGGAAGCCATGCAATACTCTGTTAGGAACCCCAAAGACATCTTTATTAGGCGCACAATATTCACGATAAGATTTCCCTCCACCATGGGATAGACTTCATCAGAATAAAAAGACCATAGTTCTGAAGGGATTTTATATAAAACTACTAACTGGTTCTTATTTATTTATTTATTTATTTATTTACCGGGAAATTCCAACTGGACACAGGTCCTTTTTGAGTGGAGGCCCAGGGAGAAAAGCTCCACAGAACAATAAATGAGCAGCAGAGTACATGAAGAACAACTGAATATACATACACTAGCAAATAATACATACTGCAGCAAACATTAGCTATAAATACAATATGAAACATAGTAATGAACAGATATACCAATATCTAGCTAGAGGCTAGGAATAAAGGTATGATGTATATACAGATAGTACTAAGCACAAACAGATACTGTTCTAAAGTCATATACTTAAATCTTATATACAAATATTGCAGTAAACTCGAGCAGATATAAAGCAGAAGCTCCACACGAAGGTGGAACAAGCTAGCAGTGCTAATGGGATGGAAGGGGAAGATAGAGGAGTAAGAGAGGAGACTGAGTGAGTAATATACGTGGCAGTGAGAGGAAGCTAGGTAACTTCTTAATTAATCGATAGTAAAAATTAAAGGCACCATGTAAAATTCAATGAATACTGGGTGTGTAAAAGTACATTTTGATATGAAGAAGTATGAACTGAAAACATAATAAAAATGTATGAAGCTATTTATAAATATATATATATATATATATATATATATATATATATATATATATATATATATATAATTAATATTATTAAATCTTAATGTATCGTAGGAGACATTGTAATTTATTCAAATATATACCAAAATTGGTGTAAATAAAATCATAATAGCAGGGTAATGTCTCCTTATAAATTATTAGCCCTTTGTTTTAATACTGGTGTGATTGACACACTATCATTGTTGCTTGGGAAGTGGGTTGCCTCAGCTCTTATTTGCCATATGAATTCTTTCAGATGATCTTTCCATGAACCTCCTCTTGGGTTAGGAGATATTTTTTTCTAAAATAGTGAATAAAAATGTTTGAATGCTGGATATGAAGCAGAATGAACAAGGCATTACTCTGGTTACATTTTAAAATATCATAGTTTTTTAATTGCCTCTCCATCTTGCCAACATAAAAGGTAGGACAGGACTGGATAGCTAGATATACCAGCCCTTTAGTCATGTAATTTCCATCTTGTGCATATATAATAGATTTTGCACTATTATCTAATTGCACTTGCTGGCTATCAAGAATGTATTTACACTGAGAGCAGCTACCACATTTTCTTGTTCCCCTTTTATTTATCCTGCTAACTTTGCCTGTTTCAACAATACTTTTTATGTTGCTTTCCCTTTTCTATATGAATTTTGGTCTGTATCCTACAATATCTTTTAATTTTTGGTCACTGGTTAAAATGCACCAATGCTTGTTAGTAATGTGTTTAGTTTTATGGGAACTTGTGTTGTACTGAACTCTAGACAAGTCACATCTGCAGGTTGTAGAATTAGCACTATCAATACCATTACTGTTATTAACGACACTATGCAGAGCCCAATCATTATTGCCATGGGTTGATACTTCTGCATATCAAAAGGCACTTTTACATGCCCTATATTCATTGAATTTTAATGGTGCCTTTAATTTTTACTATTGATTAATTGTTTAATTAAGAACCAGTTAATAGTTTTATATACAATTTTACATGGTGCCTTTAATTTTTACCATTGATTAATTGTTTAATTAAGAACCAGTTAATAGTTTTATATAAAATCCCTTCAGAACTGTGGTGTTTTATTCTGATGAAGTCTACACCATTGTGTGGATGGAAAGCTTATCATGAATATTGTGACCTTAAGAAAGCTGTCTTTGGTGTTCCTAACCAAGTATTGAGTGGCTTCCCTTCTGGAGTTGATGTTCTCCTCAGTACAAGTGGATTTATTAACACCGAGTTCCACTCACAAGCCAACATCAGGTAACAATTTGCAATGGTATAAAACTAGCCATCTAACTGTATTGAAAGTTCTGTTTTGAGGCATGAAGTCAAAACATCAAACATTACATTAATCATTTAAACCTAATTTGTGTTTTATCAAACTTTAATAGCTTATAATAAGTCCTGCACACATTACAAACAACTTATAGCCAAACTTGCAGTCTTTTAACTTTAACCTACCATTTTTCACTACCCCCTTTACCTGTTTTGCAAACTAACCTCTCCCTGCTCCCCTCCTTTTTGTTTACTAGGTATTTTAAGCCTAGCAACCTGCCAGCACCTTAGTCTGCAGAGCTACGTATTTCTCCTGGACAAGTGCTAGCTGACGCTAAGGAGCCCACTAAGTTCTCTTATTCCTGTGGGCACAACACTTTATTCCCAAAAATAGTATGTCTGAAATTGTTTTTGTATACCACATGCTGTTATTTTAGCAGCGCCTTGTATGTCACCAGAATGCATTCTAGTTTCCCTACCTCTCATCTCTAAACTCTCTGTCTTACTAAAATATTTCCTTTCTCTTCCTTTTTTCTCTCTGTAGTACTGTCCTTACTGCTTATTCCTATTCTGCTGATTTTTAAGCTAACAGTGGAACTCTTTCTCAACTTATGTAGTTATTTCCCCTCAGTCTTGGTACTGCTCTAACTGCTCATATTAAAGATCAAGCTTTTCTGATTTCTGTTAACCTTAGCTCCTATAACAGCTGTCCTGTATTTACCTACTGATTGTTTTTCTTTTTAGCCTGTATCTTTGATCAGGTGGATGTCCAATCTGCTCCGTTTACCCTCAGGCTCACTCACTCTCCTACCCTACCCCCATTCCCACCCACCTCCACTCCAATTACATTTAAACTTACCTCAGTGCCTCCCCTTTCCACATACTAACCAATTACACATAGAATCACACAATACTCTTATGCTCCCCACCCCTTCCAATCATTCTACCCTATCAAACATACCCTTATCTCATCTCTTACATGTCCCCACCCCTTAACTTCCTTTTCTAACTTATTCTGATTCTACTTACCCCCTACCACAATTACTTTTCAAAATGGTATACCTTACTCCCTCCATATTCTTCCTATCTGTTACCTTAACCCTTTTGCTTCTCACACATTCCACTTCAATCAAATGCCAAAACATCCCTATAACCAACAAATCTACCAAGTCTATCATAATCATAGCAACACAAGTAAACCGCTTTTCTAACATATCAGCTAGCTTATTTGGCACAAGCATACTATTACACTAAATATAAAATCTTAAAAAGCTGTCTTAAACCTAAATAATCATATTGCTCAAAACTTCAGCTCACATCAAACCATACAAACAGTCACCACTATTGCTCCCAGTACTCCAACTTATCCCAATGTGGGGATATCCACCCTAACCGAGGGCCCATTTCTACTACCATGTCCACAAATGCTTCTTCCCATAAAACCCTATTTTTAGTTGCACTAAATATACAAAGTATTTGTAATAAAATCACAGAGTTTCACACATGGCTATCACAATATTCCCCAGACATATTTGCACTCACTGAATGGCTAAAACCTCACATCCAAGACATGGAACTACTTCCACCAGAGTTTAACGTACTGAAAACTGATAGAACTGAAAAGAGGATAGAGTTAGCCTTAATTTATCCCAACTCATACACTATACTTCTATACTCTAAACCCATTCCTAAATTTGGATATGTGGAAATTCTTATAGCGTTCTTAAAAGTCAGTAAAACTAAAAAACTATGTATTATAATATTGTACATTTCCCTTGCCATAATACACCAATAGTAGAAGATATCTTAGCCTGGAAGTCACAAAACATATTCAGCGGAACAATCATCATGGGTGACGTCAATGTCAAAACTTCATGACTTGACTTCTCACCAAATTGCATAAAGCTACATGGATATACACAACACATTACAACACCAACTAGAATCCAGAAAAGCAACATTCCAGGATTTATCTTGCAATGGATCTTAGTCACACACACCAATAAATACTCTAACTCTGGAACTCTCTCAGATATCCTTAGTGACCGCCTACCCACATTTGTTTAGAGGTCAACCACCTTGTTACCAAAAAAAAACACAATTAGAAAACCTCCCAAAACTTATCTAACTTTAATCAGCAACTCTTATTAACATATTAAACTCCTTAAACTGGTCCTTACTAAAAACATTTCCTTTAGATGATGCAGTAAGCCATTTTAACAGACTATTTCTCAACACCCTTAACAGCCTAGCTCCACTTAGAACCAAAAGAACAAAGAAAAGTATGCATCCTGCCTAAGTCCAAAAAAAACTTACTGATAATCAGAGACAAAGCCTGGAGGGATTGCCAAAAAAAAAATGATTTTAATCTATAAAAATATAGGCAATTATGTAATCAAGCTAAAAAAACAATAAATAACTACAAAAATCAGTTCTTCTCATAACTACCCAACTACAAAAACAAAAACAATCCAAAAAAGGTTTTGGAGCACAATCTCATCACTGCTAACCCCAGTTTTTAAGCAAAACCCAGCTCCATCCACAGATACATCACCATCCAAAATTGCAGAAATGTTTAACACCCACTTTATAGATAGCATAACTTGCTTACTCAAAGATCACACTAAGCCCATGACTCATAACTCTACAAACAATTGTAGCCTACTTCTCTCCCAAATACTCTTTTAAATCAAACCACTATCTCCTCCCCTCCCCCCAAAACATCTATTCAGTAGACTCCCACCTTCCACTCCTCTCACTAGAACCAGTACCCACTAACCATGTATGCAAACTACTACATAAATTAAAACCCTGCTTTCCTTTCTGCCGACAACCTCCCAGCTGAATACATGAAACTTGCTGCTGGCGCTTTTGCATACCCTGTTAGTATTCTCCTCAATAGGTCTGTCATAGAATCCCATGTCCTGTCCCTCTGGAAAAGATCAATCATAACTGCTCTACACAAAGGAAGGACTTCTAGTGGATTAACTAACTACTGATGTATTGCCATCCTATTTCTAAAATTTTTAGAAAAATCCATATACATACATTAACAACTTCTCAATCACTTTATCTTCAACAAATTACTTACATGAACCCAACATGGCTTTAGACCGCATATACTACAACAACTGCACCAGTCTCCTTTATGGACAGCATCAACAAAGCAAGAGATTCTGGCCAATTTACCTCAGCTATATTCCTTGATCTCAAGGCTTTTGATACAGTCTCACACCCCAAACTCCTACAGCTGTCTTCTCTAGGGCTCTCTTTACCCTCTCAACAGTGGTTTAACAGCTATTGATCAGATAGACAACAATCAGTAAAATGGCAAAGCTGTCTCTCACAGTATCTTATTAACAAAACAGGTGTCCGACAAGGGTCCATTCTCGGATCCCTCCTCTTCAATACCTTTAATAATAACCTTAACTCTGCTGCTATCAAAGCTCCTTAATTCAATACACTGATGACTCTACCATCACCTCCTTTTTTAACATTGATCACCTTAGGCTTAATTACCCAAGCTGCCTTCTCCTCCATAGGATCCTTGCTCAGCAGTACACAATTATTACTCAATCCTAATAATACAAACTTTTTACACTCAAGACTCTCTCAACTGACTTTAAAATGTACTCCCTAAATAACATAGAAATACAAGTAGTTTCACATGCCAAATTCTTAGGTGCAACTATTGACAATAAACTTACCTTTGATCAGCACACAAACAATGCTATCGAGAAAACACACTGCAAACTAGGGATGCTCTATCACCATAAAAACTTTATTAGTACAACCACCAAAACAACCTTGGCTACAACCTGCCTCCTTCCCTCTCTACTATATGGTGCCCTGATACTAACAAACCTCCAGATACACTAAAAAATATGCTCAAATCCTGTTACAATAAAATCACAAAATTTGCTACAGGCGCATTATACTTACAAACACCACTTTGCTGCTCTTACTGCACTTGAGTGGCTCGAATTCCCACATCATCTAAACTCCTGTAAACTAATATTTGTAAACAAATTTTTATATAAACCTGAAAGCTTTCATGATTTAAATTCTGTCCTCCAAAACTATATACCCACTAGGACTCTCCTTTCTGAAGATAAGCAACTATTAACACTATATAGACCAAACAAAAAAGCTGGCCAATGCCTATACTCCTGTTATGTTGCCAAATTATGGAATGCTTTGCCTCTGGATATCAGATCCATACCAAACCTTAAGAAATTCAGCTTCACACTAAACACTTTTCTTCTCAACTCACATATCTGCCATTGTACCAAATTCCATCCCCTCCCAATATTTCCCCCTATCTACTACTATCACTAGTATCTCCACTTCTTGCTGATGACAATTCCTGTCCCTTTCTCCTACTCTCTCTTCACTCACCTTAATTCTCAGCCTTATCACCTTTCTGTTTAATACTCATCCTAATAGGCCTTCTTCTATGACACATGTTCTCTCCCCCTTTGTTCCATCATTAACCTCTCCACTCTATATTCATAACCCTTACACCACCAGCTCCTATTCCTCCACTCCTACTTTCCTCCAATCTATTTTTATAGCTTGTGTTTTTACTATCTCACCAACTAACATTCATCTTCCTACTATCTTTCAGCTAAACTATAACACTGAATAATCTTTTATATCATAGTAATCTGCTATATAATTACTGGGGTCTATATTAGAACACTGAACATTCAAAATTTTGGGTGTTCTAATTTCGAACCCTATGAATCAAAAATTTAAAACATTGAACGTTCAGAACAGCAGATTTTTTCCTAAGGAAAAAATTTGCTGTTCCAAAACACATACACACAACACAAGCACACCATACAAACAGCAATTCACACATATACACCTAAACTCTTACACCTAACCCTACACTAAATTATACATACACTAACTATCCACTTACCTTAACCCAAACCCTAACCGTAAGGTCCGTCAATATCGCACAGTCACCTCACCCGCGCCCTAACTCACCTACCCTGCCCTAACCCTCACGTCCACACAATCGCACACTTACCTGACCCGTGCCCTAACCCTAACTTACCTAACCCGCCTTAACCCTCACGTCCACACAATCGCACACTTACCTGAACCCGACCTGTAACTTTCCACCACAGCGCTGAAAATACCGAAGCAACAGAAATGGACAACCAAATTCCTTCCCTAAGAAAAAATTCGGTTTTCTGTTTCTTCGATATTTTCGGCGTTCGCTGAAAATGGGTCGATATTAGAATACTCTGAATTTTAAACATTCGGTGTTCTAATATAGACCCTAATTACTGTAATTTATCTATACATTAAATGCCTCTTGTGTATAAATGCTACTATTCGGCTGTTACACCACTGTGCTAAAAAATAAAACTGTTTTATTAATTGTGCTTATATGTTCTCCCATGTATAAATGTATATTGCTTTTTGTATTTTCAATTTTTCCAATTTTCATGTAACATCTTATTTCTTTTCACGTTATTTAATATTTTATACTTCATAAACTATACTGTATATATTATACTCTGTTTTTTTTTATATTTTTATATTGGAGCTTTTATCCCTAGGCCTCTGTTAAAAATGAGTTTAATACCCAGATGGACTTTCCTGGTTACCAAATGCCAAATAAATAAATAAAGTGAAAATGTCTGTATTACATACTTTTAAAGATGAAAACTTCTTTTCAGATGAACTACTGCATGCAAACCCAGTGTATCTAGAAGTACAATAAGTGTAGAAGCTATTAAGGTAAAGTAATTCAGATATTCTTCATTTTTGTGCTTTATCTCAAACTCCATTAAGGCATGTCAGAATGATAATTGTGACTTAAGAGAAATATACCTGACCTTCATTATAACAAAAGCAGAAATATGTCTCAATACTAAAACGTGAACCACTGGAAGTCAAAAAAATGTAGCTGTTTTCACAGAAGTGTTTGAAACTCTGTTGATGTGAGGTATTGCCAGCTATGCCAGGAGAAGTAGGGCAGTGGATGTATTACATATGCCAGCATAGCTAGCTGGAGTTTTGTAAAGAATTATATGTCATTTGTATATCAAGCTGATTTGCACAGATGTTTGTGTTGAAAAATGTGTTTGTAAAGCTGCTTGTGTTAAAAATGTACTAAGAATGGGTCCTGTTGGACAGAAAAGAAACACACCTGTATGTCAGACTGTATTGTGACTGTTGAAATGAATATATTGTAACAGAGGATACTGGAAGAAAAGAGGTTAAATTCAGTCCGCTAACTGAAAAAATGTTTGAAATTCAATTACTTAGTTTAGGCCATACAGATTGCATCTTACAGCTCTGATTGCAAACAGAGACAAACTGTCTGTGAAAACCATGACTAGGAATCCTACTGTATTGTCCTTAAGGATGAACTAATTGCTACCCTGGAAGGGTGGAAGTTTTTGAAATGGTTTTATAGCTTCCAGATATAACACATCTCAATAAAGGTCTATGTGTATGTATGGTGAGACATATGTGCTAGATTCTGGTTCATTTTCTAGTAAAAGGGGCAGTTTGGGAACCAGAAGTCAAGTGACCAGATGTATGTGATGTCATTCTGTAATCCAGCACTGAAATAATGTTTTAATTCTAGATGAGACAGAAGTCTCAGGGCAGTCTGTTTTTGAAACCTGACACGTAAGACTACTCACCCACATCATTTTACCTTGCTCTAGTAAGTGAACTATGGGGACAGTAATTCTTTAGATCAGTCAGGAAAATCTATTGAGATTAGTTAAGTATTGTTGTTCTGTATCTGAACCTTTCCATCTGTATTATATTTAATATTTCCTGTGTCTGAAATTCTGGTGTTTTTTGTAAGTAGATATTTAGCATTTTCATGTTATTTTATTATTTATTATTCAATATATTTAAACTTTTCATTGTGGCTGGTCTTTTACAGAATATTTTAACTTTTGAGAGTACTTGCATTTATTTGTTGACACTGTGGCTGCTTCTGAAAGCCTTGCTCCATTGGTCAAACACTCCCATTTGTATTAGTATTAATTTTACTCAGTGTAATTGAGTACCCTTGTAAGAGCCTTAGAGTAGCTGGTTTTGGAATGTTATGGTGGCAGTATCTACCTTACAGTCTGGGCAGAGGGGGCATAGCTGGTAAATCTGGGCCAGCTTTTCCCAGGTGTGTGTGTGTGTGTGTGTGTGTGTGTGTGTATGTGTGTGTGTGTGTGTGTATGTGTGTGTGTGTGTGTGTATGTGTGTGTGTGTATGAAAATCAAATCTCAGAGTGTGTGTGTCAGCTACTTGGAGCAGGGATACAGAGAACTGGTTTCACAGAGAAGGCGGTAGAGGACTTGGCTTGGAACACTTGGCTGAGGACTCAACTTTACAGCTGTGGTCATTGTGGAGTCTTATTTGAGGCCTGTTGAGAGAGGGGGAAACCCAACCCCAGATGCAAGTATGGTCCCTGTGTACTTGGTGCAGAGAACTGCATCTGAAAGTACTATGTATCTATCTTTGTTCCAAGTGAACGTCCTTCACCGGTGTCAGTGGTGAGGATTGACAGTCCTTGATTACTGGCCCAGAGGAGGGACGTCACAGAAACATTTTATTGGAATGTGGTGCAGCGGTAGCATTGTTGCCTCACAGCAAGAGGTTCTCTCGTTCGATTCTCAGCTAGTGTGCGGGGAGTGCCTTCTGTGTGGAGTCTGCATGTCCTCCCCGCAGGTCGAGTGGCGTTCTGAAAGACATGCGTGAATGGGCGTGCCTTGGTTGAAGGTTGGGCGTCGAGCTGGCAACTCGGCACCGTGAAAATCTACTGCCAATCATTAGCGGACAGGAGTTCTGCTGTGGCGACCCCTAACTGGGAAAAGCCGAAAGACAACAATGTTGTTATACCACAACAGATAAAACAGACTGTAACCATTTCCTTTCTGCATTTCTTTTAACTACAAGACCCTAGCAGGAGTCTGAGGCATGTGCTGCTCAAGTGAGGGAAACTTTTGATCCAAAATGATTCTGGTCTGATGCAGTATGCATGATGGTAGAACTAATGATGCTGCTCTCTGAGAAGGAATACATATGTTTGATGTAGCAAGGTTCTAGTTTGTTTTGTGAAATTACATCTAGAAGAGACAAACCAGTGTGGATAAATCAGACAGGGTGTGAATGTTTTGATCTAAATGTATAGTTATAAGGTGGGGAGGTAAGCACTTGTTTGTCTCTGCTTTAGACTGAGATATTCAAAACTAACTTTAAAGTGGCACACTGCCTTAGCATGTCAAAATGCCAGACTAAAGCTAATAACATCTTATGCCTAAGAAGGAAACTGACTGTGAATGCACAAATCATCAGCTATTTAAACTCTACATGGAATAGGGAAACCTTCCAAGTTTGTAGAGAGACTGTGCATCTGTAAACTTGAATCGCAAAGCATATTTCATCAGTGACTATAGGAATTCCCCAGTGCAAACTGGCTGCTACTGTAAGATACTGGACTCCACATGGTTCTGTTATCAGAAGAGTAGCATTTGTGTCATGGACCTAGCAGGAACAACAATGGTACTATTGCATGGAAGGGGAAGTGCTAATAAACAGAAAGCTGAAACAATGCAAGTGCTGAGTATACTCTTCATGTTGCTTTGGTTAAAAAGGTTTGAATTGCATAGCTTCTTTTTGCATACTGTATGACCCACAGTCACAATCTTCAGCACTTTCACCCAGGCTGTATGTATAAAGAAACTGTACCATAATGGAATATCTCATGCTGAATACTCACACCTCTTGCTGATGCTTTCGTAGTCATAAAGCCAGTATTTAGTGTCTTCCTTTGTTGAATGTGCTTATGAGGCCAATGCATTTACTGGCAACTATTAACAGTCTTTCTGAGATACAGTAATAATGTTTGTGTCTGCCACCTTTATAAACTACCTTGACTTGCCTAAGTGTGGATCAGAAAAACTCCACAAAAATAGCTTGTATTGCACAAGTGTGCATACTCCTAATCACAAAATGCATGTTTCAGGCTACAATGTAATATGAGCAAATGTAGTAAATACCCAAGAAGTGTTTTTTTTTTTTTTGCGGGGGAGGGGCAAGAACCTCACCTTAACCCACCCTCCTTATCTCCCTTACTGTATTTATTATTCTTACTTTGAGTTTGCATCATCACAGATAGACTGGGCAGGGATATGTAAAGCCTGTCTTGGTCACTGACAGGGAAATCTAAAGCCTGTCTTGCTCTTTCTCAAAGACCTTGAGAGAGATCAGGCCTCTTAACAGGAATAACATGCAAGTAGTTTTGTTTTGCTTGTGTATCTTGAGGAGCAGTAACTTAAGCAAGTGAAGACTTGATCTGTGGAAGACTTGAGTGGCAGTGAGAGGCACCTAGGTGATCTGTGCAAATGTGTGTAAACCTCCACATAGCTGACTGCTCTCGTAGCCACAGATAGACTTACTTACAAGCATAAATTTCTTGTATAGCTGTGGCACAAATTCTGCAAAGTTCAACTGTCTGTTTTCTCCCTTAAAAATGAAGCTTCCCACATGCTGCTAGTACATGATGAGGCCCTTGACACTTCATTCTCACCACCCTCCCACACACAAAATTTGCATTATCATCCTGCTACATTCTCTAATATGTGCAGATTCTCTGTGGTGTTAGTCCAACACTTTATTGAGAAAGTGCAGGAAAATCTGATTTCATCCAAAATGGCATTTCACATGTTCGGTAACATAAACTTTTGTTAATCTGTGTTAATACATATAGCTGGCTAAATGAGGGCTGCCCCTCAGCTGAAATGATTAATAAAGAAGGCTGCCAACTCAAACCAAGATGTCTAAGAAATTCCAGTAAGACCTGCAAAACTAAAGTGTTGGTAAGAAAGACTTCAAATCTTCAAATGGATTCAACCTTCCCCCAGTTGACTGCGGATCTCTGATATTTTTGCAGATTTATGCTTTGGTATCTGGGTTACCTTGACTGGGAATATATTTGCAGTGGAGTTTGGGGGGAAAGATTTATTAACCAAAGTATATCTACAGGAGCAAATAGCCATTAAAATGGAGGAAAAAAGTTTAAACTACTAGCTAAAAATACTATATCTGTAAGCAGGTATAATGCGTAATACCAGTGGTTTGGAACTAAGGCTAATAGCAGATTGGCTGCCAGGCAGGAGTTTGTCAAAATATCTGTTTAAATATGTATGTATTTTTTTAAAAAGGGAGCTAATTGCTTGTATTTACTCCTCATATTAAAGTAAATTAACTACAGAGTTGTACAGGTTGTTTTTATTACTGAGCATATTTATTATGTCCCCTTTAGTATGTACAAAGCCAAACATATCACTGGACTGAGAAGGTCTCAATGATTTTTAATCAAAAAAGTTAATTTTAAGAAAGAAAGTTACTTATCTCTACCCTCCTCTATGCCTCCCCCATTTATACCAATATCTCCAAAAGTAACCTTAATAAATTGGCAACCTCCTATAACAACATTACCAGATTTGCCACTGGCTCCCCATTTAAAACCCACCACTGTCTAAATCTTAAACAGCTTGGTTAGCTAGAACTTCAAAACCAGATACTTTTTCAACAACTTATCATCACCCATAAAATATTACATCAGCCCACCAACACCCCTATTCTCAGTACCCTCATCTCTCCCTATAGTAATCTCACTACCCTTCTCTCAGCGAATAAATTACAAGTAACCATCCAGAAATCCTTTAACAAAGCAGGAGACTCCCTCTTCTCTAATTCAATAGGGAGAATCTGGGACAGGCTTCCCAGCAATCTACATTTACTTTCATTACCACTCTTCAAGAATCGAATAAAACTACTCCTTAAATCCCAGTGGCTTTGCCCATGCACTAACCCACATTAAAACTAAATGTAGTATTACTGTTTTCACCCTCATTCAATAACCAAACCTAATTACTAATGTTGCTTTTTGGCTTTAATCTTCTCCAGTCTTCTAGTGCCTGTAAACTAAGCTGTATTACATAAAATAAGAATATTCCCCCTAGTCCAAGCGCCTGCATTTCAGCCTTATATGTAGTTCTTTATGTTTTTCTAGTGGGTATAATCCTTAACATACCCAATAACTACCTTAATTCATCTTACCTTTCCTACTTTTCTCTGAGGCAAATGTCTATCCCTTTACCTAATCATCTGCTTACATTGGGGGGGGAGCACTTTCTGAAATTCAATCAGTGAAGAAAATGTATATGAATGTTTTAATTGATGTGTTTTTTGTCTTCTGTCTTTATTGTCTATTTCATTTTTTTCATTTATTCTTTGTAATATTGTTACTTAGCATAGTTTGGAGCTTATCTCCCCGGGCCTCCACTGAAAATGGACATTTTTCCAGTTGGATTAGCCCAGTCAACAAACGTAAAATAAAAATAAATAAATAAATAAATAAAGGCCTTAAATCCTTCAGCTGTCTTGATAGATTAGCTCAACAGTCAGTAGCCTACCAGTTGCTTCCTGGTGACCTGTGTCAGTTTTTGAGCTATGAAAAACACAGTCCTATTTGATTGCCTGTTTCTTCACAATTTCATTGGCTCTATGAATACCCATACTAGGGACCTAATTTACCCCAACAAATAAAACTTACAGGAGGTATGGATTCTTAACTCCTCATATTCCTAGCAGATGATGTAAGTTATCATTGCAGGGCAAGCAAAGTACTGTCTGATGACAGGATTTGTAGGTACAGAGTTAAACCAGGATCATCATGGACAGCCATTCTCGGTTTGGGAGGTGAGGATTGTCGTGGACAGCCATTCTCAGTTTGGGAGGCGAGGATTATCGGTGGTGCAGCAGTTAGTGTTGTCGCCTCACAGCAAGAGGTTCTCCGGTTCGATTCTTGGCTGGAGTGCTTTCTGTGCGGAGTTTGCATATCCTCCCTGCAGTCAAATAAACTTTAAAGACATGCAGGTAGGTGCGTGAGTGTGTGTGCCTTCTTGGGTTGGCAACTCGACACCGTAAAAATCCACTACTAGTCAACAGTGGACCAGTGATCCACTGTGGCAACCTCTAACCAGGAAAAGCCGAAAGTCTTTTTTACTTTACAAACATTTGTCTTCTTGTTTGCATCCCTTTGGGGAAATGATAGATCTGCTCTTCATCTTATCTCAACTACTTTCATATCAAGTTGTTAATTTTACAGAGCAGTCATCTTAGTTTTCCTACAGTTCTAATATTTTTTTTTCTTTTTTGATGTCTACATATCATAGGTGTAATTGTATACACACTAGATCTCTGCAGGCAACAATGGTGATTTAGTAATGAAGTTGCTACATCACAATTTCAGGGCCTGGGGTTGAGGCCTGACCTCATGATACTGTGTAGAATTTTGCATGTTCTTACCTTGTATGCCCTGTTTTTGTCAGGATACTTGGGTTTATTTCTGTCTTCAAAAAATATACTGATTGGCTGTCTACATTTATTTATGCAAGTATGTTGTTTGTCAGCCAGATTGGTGAAATGGTCTGAAAACATTGCCCGTCATGACTTTGGCCCATAGGCAAGATATTTACATATCAGATGTAAATCTGAATCAAGCATTCTAACTTGACCGTAGGTGAGAATGTGTGCACGAATGAACTACTGTGGCAGGGCTAGCCACCCAGTGGTGTAAACCTTGGCTTGAGATGATTGTCACAGCTGAAGTGACACATCGACCCCTTGTGCAAAAATTGGAAAAGGGGTTGAGGATGGATTGCTGGTAAAACATATAATTAAATTTCTTCAGAAATCTACCTTCCTGCATTATATTTTCAGTTCTAGCACCCTAATCAAATTCCATTCCCCACCTGTAAGTAATATTCCCTGCTGAAAGGTGTTCATTTCTCCCAAAATGTTCTTAAGTACCATACTAGCAGTTTTGGGTGGAATATAAATACATTCCACCGTAATCCTCATCCCTTGCCAATAGCCCCTTAATACCAAAAATCTACCATTATTATCTTTTTTTTTCACTCTTCTCTCAGTATTGGAGCCCCTCTAGCAATTAATATAAGTTCTCTTTTCTTTGCCCTTGATAGTCTGTGAATAACCATCCTGAAATCTTTCTTTATCTAATTCACATGCTCAGTTCTTTCCAAAATGTGTTACCTGTTGCATTGCTGTTTTCACTCTGCATTTCTTAATATAATTAAATAGTCTTTCCTTTTTGTCTATACCTGTGAGACCATGCACATGCCAAGATAATATGGAAAGTGTCGACATTATAAGAATTTTATTCCCGTCTATTACATTCTTGCCCATCATGGGGAGATATGCCCTTTTCCCCAATGTAGTGTGATCCTGGAGTTGGTATATATAGTTAGGGGAGGTGTGGAGAGTGTAGCCCCCCACCTAGGTGGGTTTACGATGGAATGGTATATTGTTTGTAGTTTTGGGAAAGTGTTCACTTGCCCTGGAATAATTTAAGTGGTTTGTGCTTTTAACGTATGATATTTTCATCTCAAGATACTGAAATTCGACAGTTTCAGTATTTAAATGTTTGAAAGTGAATCTGTATGTATATATAATTAGCAGAGGGGGGTTCAAGGGCAGGCAGGGCTTCCCCCTCCTGAAAAAAGAAAACAAAAAAATACTACTTTTATTGTTGTTTTTTTAATGAACTGAAAATTGAGTTTTTCTTGATCATTTCAGTTTGGTATATACAAGTATACAACCAACTGTCAGATGTGTGTGTGTGTGTGTGTGTGTGTGTGTGTGTGTGTGTGTGTGTGTGTGTGTGTGTGTGTGTGTATATATGTTTTTCCCTAAGGAAAATGTGGCTTTCTAGTTACAAGCCAATAAAGTCTGATAGACAACAAGAGCTGCAGTTAGACTGAGCAGTAAGCGTTGGCTTACTCTTTCTGTTTGAATTCCTTACTTTTCCTTGTGATCTCTGGTGCTGAAGGAAATGGGAAGACTTTAACTTGTTGTCCTGCCAGGTGGAAATTTCAGTCATCTTGTGTCACAGACCTCTTCCCTAGCTGACAGATACCCACAAGAATGAGAATCTATAATTCTCTTAACAAACTATACCTACAGGATGAAACTTGAAGGCTGAAGAATGCTGAAGCAGTTTACAAGACAAGCCTTCAGAAACTGTCACTAGAATTGAAACTGGTGTTGTCATTGCCCTTAAAAGGGGAGGAAAAGGGTTATACTGGTATGCAAGGGTGTTTCGGGGGAGCTCAGTTGCTGATATATCATTGGACAGAAGTCCCATAACTTTTGCAGGATTTGAGTAAATGGCTTCTGGATGAAGCAAGCCACCAGTTCAAGGGGACGCAGCTCAGCACAACCGAAAAGCTTTTTTTAAAACTAATGAATTGTAAAACAATGGAGCATCTTATTTGAAAGGCTGGTAAACAGCAGTTCCAAACTATATCTCAAGAACAGCTGGATAGGACTGGAAAACAATGGCTTGTATTACTAAAAGGCCTGGGGGAAGGGTTGGTTTTCAATGGTAATGAGTTTTAATTCTGTCCTGTTAGATAAATGTGTTGACAGAAAGATCCACCAACTCGTATGTGATTTTTTTAAGGAAGCAGTAAGTTTGCCACTGAAAGACAGAAGCACATCAGTGCAATGTTCCAACATTACAGGTTTTGAAAATCACAGTGGATTAAGGAAGTGCCAGGGGTTAGCCGTATTTCATGTGTCTTGTTTCATGTACTGCCAGGGTACATGAAATGATCGTGTGGCTCAGAAGTGAAAGTGCTATGCACAGTGGCTTAACAGTGTCAAACGCATTTCTTTGCAGAGTGTTATCATTTGGAGTACCTAATGGGGCTTTGGAGATTAATACTGCATGCACATTCAAAAATCCAGAAAAAGCAAGATTTTTGTGGTGTAATGAACAGGTAATGTATAACTTGAAAAAACAAATTTAAGCTGCCAGACACGTGTACTTTCATGCTTTAGCTTTGTTTTTCTTAGAGACAACAATATTACACTTTTTGTGCTGGATCACACTGAAAATCTGTTCTTGGTTGAATAATTTAAGTTTTCAGATTCTGAAACACATTTCTATAGGTTTCTTGACAAGTGATTAGGCAACAATATAGAGTTAGTCTTGCATTTACAATGAGCTTAGAATGATAAAAGTTAGTGAGCATGTTCAGGATAGTGTATGTTTTGCTACGTGCTGTGTCCATATGGACTATACAGGTAGGGGCATAATGCTGACATGATGTTACCACCCTTCTTGTTTGCTAGCAGTATACTTCTCAGCTGTCAAGATTTCAGCAGAAAGTCCAGATTTTTGCCTCTTATTCCTCATGAAATTTTTTTTTTTCTGGCAAATGTTTGAGGATTAAAGTCACAAAATAATGACCCATATTGAGTTTTAGACTTCATATCCTGCATAAAATGCATGCAAATACAAAACCTGTTTTAGTAACTTTCTAAGTTTGTATTAGGAATATTTAAAACCTGTCCCTGATTTTTGAGCCTTCGTTTCCCACCATAATTTTTGGCTTTGTCCAGAGGTCTTACGAGGATGAGAGGTATGACTAGCAGGGTTGTGCAGGAGCACAGTAAGATTGCCAGTAATTTGCAAACCTGATAGTGGATCTTAATTCAGACAGTAACTAAGTTAAGCACAAGCACTTGGCTGAGGCCTGTAGCATGCCTCTCCACTGTATAGATCCCAGAATGTTTAGATTTTTTTGCCTCATATTTTTGATCCGTTTTTTTTTTTTTAATTGTGGTTTTCTGGCAAAGTATTATAAAGTAATTGAAAATTAAAGTTAGAAAACGATGACAGACATTTGAGTTTCGGACTTAATACTCTTTAAAAAATTCATGTTAATGCAAAACCTGCTATGCTATTAACTTTTTAAGTTTGTATGAGCAATATTTAAAAAAATGTCCCTATTTTTGGGCCTTTGTCTCACCATAATTTATGGCTTTGTCCAGACGTCTTGCTGTAAGAGTTTGAGAGGTATGGCCTGTAGCAGTTGTCTTGTGGAGTATAATGCTACATGCAGGGAAGCAATAATGCTGGGAGGAGGGATAGTTTTCCTGTACAGAATTGCAGTCACCATGTCTGATAGATATCCTGCAGGTTTTCTTTTTGTTGTGGGCTTTGTGTCTGTGTATTGTCTGCCTGGCACTTTGAATTGCAGTTTAATCTCAGAAGTGTGGTTTAATGTGATCACCAGATAAGATACACAGGTGCCTGCAGACTATGTATATGATTTATCAGATGTAGTCTCTGGCATATCTAGCTTTTTGAGATGTTTATGTTATTAATGTCAGCTTTTCTATTATGTGGCCTTGAGTTACATAAGTTTTGTATTATGTGGCTTTTAGTTGAGAAGACTGGCATAAAGGAAGTGTTGGCTGATATTTACTAGCCATGCCTTAGTAGGTCCTAGAATATTTCTGTTCCCTAATCCTAGGCTGGAATACTGTGAAGGCCAGTTCTCTTCTTGTTGTACAAGCTGCAGCTGTATATCACTTAGTGCAGCAACTCCGATGATATATAGGACGTTTTGTGTTTGGCAGCGAAGTGTTTTTGAATATATACCTTAAGACATTAAGGTTTTACATGCAGTGGCGTTCTGTGGTGTGGAACATTATGCTTTCTGGGAATAGGAAGAATAAAGTGGCTAGAAAAAATGTACACATGCTACAATTTCCAGTTTTGCACACAGTATATTTATAACAATAACATACTAGCTTAAAACAAATTGAAACTACAAAACAGAAAAAATATTAATTAAGGGAATGGTATCAGCCTTGTTAGCATCACTAAACCATACCCACCACAGCCATGGTCCTTTATCATTTGTTTCCATTCTAAATAACATGTAAATATGTGCTGTAGTTAAATGTGCATCATTTATGTGTTTTACATCCTGCATCTGCTCTCACTTCATACTTGTATTCTGCAGGAATGCTGACAAATAGTACAACGATCCACATAATAGGCTCTTCAGTCTTTGTTGCAAAAGGCTGTTTAGGGCACACTTTTCTGGACCAGAAACCTTGTGAGTTTGAAACTATTTAATATGGGAATTATTAATATCAGAATAAAATACATTTTATTTTCTCTCTTTTATAGACAGAATAAGAAAAATATACATTCTAGGCACAGTAGCAGTTGCAACATAACATAAGCTAAATGCAGTTGAATGTAACTAATTTATAGATAACTGATGAACTGAACTTAATAAGAAAGTTTACAGACTATATTTGTTCCTACAGACAGATGCAAGCCCTGTAACAAATGGTACTGTGCTCTCATTAAAGTAATAGATTTACTAGAAAAGCTAAACAGTTAGAATGGGTGAATGCTGGTTTATGCTTTTATTGCCATGATCAGTTTGTTTCTGTTGTTCATCTTATGCTTATTTGGGAAAGTGATAGATTAATTCATTAGCTGTAACCTCAAGCTTAGCTCTCAACCTTTTATCGCTAAAACGTGGAATAAATGGGCAAAATTTGGAGCACGTACTAACAACTTCAACTAAGAAGCTCTCAGCATAGGAAGTGACTGTTGCTTCAGACTCATAAAAAAGTTCTTTTGAAGATTTAATATGATTCAATATTATTTACCACGGATATTTGTCAAAAAAAGTCTTATTGTGTGCCAGATCCTTTCAGTATGGAACAGTGTGGAATGCAGAATTTTTAAAACCCAAATTGAAGACCATTCCTCATTATGAAATGGTTGAGAGGTATGTTTATTTATTAACATTTGTTTACAGGGAGTGACCAACTGAGCCAAAAAAGGCCTGTTTTCAGTGGAGGCCCAGGGAGAAAAGCTCTTCAGTTAACAATATTTTAGATTGAACAGAACATATAACAAACAATCATGTAGAGTGCAATACAAGTGTAAGATATACAATACAAGTCAGTGGTGTACAATACAAGGAGTCACACGATTATTGAATTAAGATAAAAAACATTAGTAAGGCACAAGTGTATTTAGTTATAGAAAACAAATTTTGATATTATTTGTCTAATATAAAATAGGAAAACAAGAAGAAGACATTACTCAGGTATGTGTATTTTTCCAGAGTAGAGTATTAGCAAGTGGGAACGAGGGGTGCAGGAGTGTTTTGCTTTATCATCCTGGTTTCCCCAAGTCATTCTCAGAGACTGAACTGTTAATTATTTTTAATTTAGCAAAGTAGTCTGTTAATTCATTGTTGATTTATTGCCCTTGCATCACCGCTGTCTTCTCCCACTGTTCCATATACTGTAGGGATATTTGTTCCATACATTTTTAATCCCTTCTTCAGAAATATTATTACTTCACTAGCCATAGTTCTTGGGCCAGGACTGTATTTTGTGGGAATGGCTGTTTGCCTATGAGTAGTGATTTCTAGCAGAACACGATTATTTAAACAACACTAGAAGAATTTGGGCTTGTATGGCTCCCTTGGTCAAAACTGCTTGAGTGGGTATGGTCTCTTGGCTAGAAATTGATTATCTAAGGTGAAGCATGATTGCTTAAGAATTTGTGTTCCTGAATGAAACTGCATGGATAAGCCGTTATAATTCTGTAGGTGATTGGAACCAGTGCCCTGCAGGAAAGTGCTTGTTTTGGCAGCAACAGCTTGGCAGAAGATAAAGAGCTGTTGTAAGTTTGTGTTCCATTGCTTGTAGTTGTTATCTTTCTGCACAGATGCTGTGTTCTGGACTATGCTTAGACACATCTGACCTAAATTCTTACTTGCATTGGATTGCCATGTATGCACTACTTAAAGCAAATCATTGGGTAGCTTCTTGTGCATCACCTTTCTGGATGAAGGTAGTATCCTGCCTAAGTTGCAGTCCCTACACCTCATTTGCTTACTGACTGCTGACATATCTTTACTTGTGCACCAACAGGGACATGACTGTACACTGGTTCACACAGATTTCAGGCCTTTACCTCTACCATTCCCTTTTCTATCCCAGTTGAAAGAATTATTGAAATGGTTCATAGGAATTACAAAGCTGCTAAGTCATTTGACTATTTATGCCCTGCCAGTACTTACCCTCATGATTTTATTTTTTTATTTAACATTTGTTTACCAGGAAAGTCTAACTGAGACAGAGCCCATTTTCAGTGGAGGCCTGCGGATAAACACTCCAGATGCAAGTCTTTGGAATGTGGGAGGAAACTGGAGCACCCAGAGGAAACCCACATGAATACAGGTAGGACATGCAGACTCCACACAGAAGACATCCAAGCTGAGAATTAAACTGGAGAACCTCTTGCTGTGAGGTGACAATGCTAAACTCTGGACCACTGTGTCACTCTGTGATGTACCTCCCCATTCTAGATGAGAAAAGAAAGTAAGAGCCAGGATGAATTTGCTGAAGTACCTTTTATCTGCACTTTTTTCAAATAATACAGCATTTTAATTGATTTATTTGTGTTGCATTGAATATTAACTGAACTGGCAGTTTTGACTCTGTTTTTTCAGTTAGTGCTTGCTAGATTTTATTGCCTGTTAGAATTCCTGCATATACAGTAATTGCAGTCGGGGGTAGTCTCATTCATTGATATTCTGTTACTGCCTATTTAAGTGGTACATTTTGGAATATTTTCTGCTTAAAACCTGAGCTTTGGCCGGCTAAGATCTAGCTGTATTCAACTGGACATATAAGAGAATTTAAGTACCTTTTATCTGCACTTTTTCAAGTAATACAGCATTTTAATTGATTTATTTGTGTTGCATTGAATATTAACTGAACTGGAAGTTTTGACTCTGTTTTTTCAATTAGTGCTTTCTAGATTTTATTGCCTGTTAGAATTCCTGCATAGACAGTAATTGCAGTTGGGGGTAGTCGCATTCATTGATATTCTGTTCCTGCCTATTTAAGTAGTACATTTTGGAATATTTTTCTCTTAAAACTTGAGCTTTGGCCTGCTAAGATCTAGCTGTATTCAACTGGATGTATAAGAGAATTTAAGTACCTTTTATCTGCACTTTTTTGAAATAATACAGCATTTTAATTGATTTATTTGTGTTGCATTGAATATTAACTGAACTGGAAGTTTTGACTCTTGTTTTTTCAGTTAGTTCCTCACCCACCCTCCCTGGTTTTGTTTTGGTGTTACTCTTGGTGGCTTTGAAACTGCCCGCCCCTCTTGGAAATTTGTGTTTGGATACTCCTTCTGGCCCCATCTCATTTGCTCACTCAACTGAGTGCAGTGAGATCATATTCTGATTTCAGGCACTCCTACTGTGTACAAAGAGAGCATCTGGGAAAAAAAAAAATTTAAACTTGTTTCCTGCCTTTCCTGTAAGTGGTCTAGACTGTTTTTGGCATCTGAGCCCCCAAGCCTTTCTGTGTTGGAGGGAAGCCTTCTAGCTTAATTTTGTTTCTTAGAACTAGCCAGTTTTCTAGTTTCAGCACTCAAATCTGTTTCTTTGAACTCAGCACTTGTTCAGAACTCATTGTAAGCACTAAATAAGCTGCAAATTACTACAGCACCCAACATTCGTCACTTGTCTAGAGTAAAGGAGTTTTTAGTACTTAATAAATAAGCACCTATCCAGGCATGTCTAAGGGTCAGCTCCCGGTGATTTCTCCTGTCTACCTGATGAATCTGGGCATCTTGGGGCAATGCAGCAATTGCCTCATGTACACAGACAACCGTCTCCTCCTACCACCCAACACTACAATCTGTGAGAGATGCACTTATATAGCCAAACTGGAAGCAAAGCTCTCTTCACCCAAGACTGGACTAGACAGTGAAGTGGAGAAGGTAAACACTTGCACCACACCACATTCATCACATAGTCCCTCAAAACCTATACCACCAAAAACCACACATAGAAACACAAAACACACTTCTGCATTCACGGAGGCTCTCAATAAAAACCTGCCCAAGCATCAGGGACCTCCAAAGCAGAAACGCAAGCAAACTCCACCCCCCAACACAACCCAAATGACACATAGCCCACAAACTCAGTGTGCCACTCAACCACAGCCCATAAGGCAAAACAACGTACCCAACACTCTAGTCATAGGTGACTCTATAGTCAGACACACTGATGTTCCACTCACCAGGCTAAACAAGGAAAAAGTTACTGTCAGCTACCTGTCAGGTGCCAGGATCCACCACATAATGCGCGCACTCAGGTCACTCCACAACAAGTACAAATATGACACTGTCATTGACAATGTTGGTGTGAATTACCTGAGACGTACCTCCCTGGACCACATGAAAAGAGACATGGAGGAGCTCTCCGATCTTGTGGCCCAGGCAGGTATGACCTTAGCCCTGAGTAGGATCCTGCCATCACCCAGAATTATACCACAGTACAAGGACAAAATGATTGACTTCAGCAATTGGCTAAGCTTCTGGTGTCATTCTAAGGGGATCCAGTATTTGACTGCCTGGGACGACAAGAATGACCGGCCACGATGCTTTGCCAGAGATGGTGTGCACCTGTCACCCTTGGGATTCTGGATACTGGCTAAGGCTCTTGCCACCCCTATAGTGCCTTTTTTAGGCAAGGTTAAAATGACAAATTCACCACCATAACAGGTACAAGCATACAACATCTGAGGGTAATGCTACTCTTTGCTAGAAGTCTAAACCTCAAAATGCACTCACTCGAGGCACTCCTTAAAATGGAGAACATCTACATCTGTGCAGTGACAGAGACCTGGTTCAAAGCTCCAGACAGCACCCCTGCATTACCAGGCTATAATTCATACCACACCTTTGGCCCACCTAACCCAGAATGAAGCACTAAAGGTGGAGGCGTGTCCATATTCATTAAGGATATCCAAACCTCCAGGCTAGTTGCACAGCATAATGCATCCGAGATTATCCAAGTGCAAGTAACTTTGGGCAAGACGGCAATCCAAATTGTAGCTTGCTACAGATCCCCCACCATGCCCCAGGATTCCCACTCCTCATTTCTTGATGAACTGGAAAGTATTAGGGTACAACCCAACACCCTAATAATGGGTGATTTCAACTACCCCACCATTAACTGGGAAAACTACTCATGTACCAACTCTTTTGCTCAACGTTTTCTGGAATTCATAAATTCCAATGCCTTGGATCAACTTATTCACACCCCCACCAGGGGCAACAATATCCTAGACCTGGACATTACCAACATGGGCAACCAATGTTCCACACCAGAGGTCAATTCCTCATCGGTCAGATCCGACCACAAGCTAATCACCCTAGACATCCACATCCCGCCCCCACCCCCAATTAGGGAAACCACCGTAGAAAACTTCTCCAAAGCCAACTTCACACTTCTTAAGACAGAAGTGGCAAACTTCATGACACCCATGCAGATGGACAATAGAGGTGCGACTGCTGAATCCTACACAAATGCACTTTATCAGCACTTACACGAGTGGATGGATCATGCTATCCCTAATAGAGCCAAGATGCTATCCTCCAAAAAAGGAAGACAATCTGGTGGTCCTCTGCTATAAACAAACTCTACAACAGAAGAAAGAAACTGTTGCAAAAAAGAGTAAAATTCCATGACTGGAGAAACTCCCTGGTCAACCTCAGTAAGAAGCTGAGATCCCTCATAAAATCCTCCAAAGCTAGTTACGAAAACAAAATTTCCACTGACTCAAAAGACACCACAAAGCATTCTATAGCTATGTCAAGAATCTCAATGGCAACACTCAGATCTGCTCTGAGTTACAGCACAATGGCACTAAATATACAGAACCAAATGATATTGCCAACATCCTGGCAGATAGGTTCAGTGCTAACTTTACCCCCCCTCTCACCCCCTAGAGGGCCCATCTCTGTACCGGAAGAATGCAAAGTTCCTGTAATCACAGCTGCACAGGTAAAAAACACACTCTCCAGAGCCAAGAACACAGCATCCATGGGACCTGACAATATCCCAGGCTGCATTCTACATGAACTACAGAATGAACTGGCACCCTACCTAAGTACCATGTTCAATCATACCTTCACCTCATGCTTTGTGCCCACTGAATGGCACACTATGACGGTTATCCCACTCCAAAAAGGGGGAACCATGACGGACCCCGGGAACTGCTGCCCCATTAGCCTGATGAGCCTGGTCTGCAAGGCCATGGAATGTATCATCATGGAACTCATAAACAAAGACATTGGTAATCTTCAAACTCTGGACCCTACCCAGTTCAGGTTTGTAAAATGCAGACCATGTCTCCTAAACCTGATTGACCTCTTTGAAGCAATCACCAAAGCCATAGATGAGGGTAAGGTGGTTCACACAGCTTATCTAGATCTCGTCAAGGCTTTCAACGCTGTCCCCCACTCTGGAACTATAGATAAGCTTACTAAACTAGGTATAAATCCCTATGTCACAAGATGGTTTGCCAACTGGCTCATGGACAGAACCCACACTGTGAAAGTAGCAGACTCCAAATCCGACTTCAGACCAGTGACAAGTGGAGTACCACAGGGTTCAGTCCTGGGTCCTGTCCTCTTTGGTATCTACTTCTCTGAAGTACAGGCTAACACAGAAGGTCTTTGGCTAACAAAGTTTGCAGATGACTGCAAACTAGGAGCCATAATCAAAACTCCTAATGATGTGGACATACTACAAAAGGGCCTCACTGAGACAGATGCCTGGTGTCAAAGCCATGGCCTGAAGCTCAATGCCAAAAAGTGTATTGTCATCACCTTTGGTAAAAACTCTGTACCCATGAACTACCACATAAATGATAGTCTACTTAATGCCAAAAGTGTGATAAGAGACCTTGGGACACAGGTGGACAGTGGTCTCTCCTTTGATAATCACATCACTGCAGTGGTCAGGAAATCCTTCTGTGTGGCTCACCTCATCGCATAAGATTTCTCATCCAGAAAAAAAAACGTCATTGTTCCCCTCTACTCATCACTCATTAGACCCATTATAGAGTACAACACCCCTTTTGGTATGTACCTCACAAGACATCTACAACAACTGGAAAGGCTACAGAAATACCTCACAAAGAGGATTACTGGCCTCAAACAGATGCCCTATGCAGACCATCTCAAAAAACTCCAGCTTTACTCCGTCGCATATTGCCTATTCAGAAGCGATCTCTGCCTAACATACAAAGCTGTATCAAACCCAGAGCTGTTGGATATGCTCCACTTAAAGAAATCCCAATCCCTCCGAGCTACACGCTTTAGGGACCTAAACATTGTCACCACAACAAACAGAACATGCTGGAGGGATAGATTCCTGTCCCAGAGGCTTCCCATACTCTGGAACAGACTACCTATCTATGTCAAACAGAGCTCCTCAATAGCACTCTTCAAGAAAAATCTTGATTGGATAGGAAATAGGAAGTTCACCCCAGGGATCACCTCTGTGGCTCTGCTCGACAGGGGCACAGGAAAATAATTTTCTTGGGTGGCGAAAGCCAGGGTACCTTTTTGGCTAGGCTTATATAGGCCCTAGGGCTAATAGCCTAGTACCTACCTGTGAGCCTGTACCCATAAAGGATGCAAGGGTATCACTCATTTTTACATGTAAGGACAATGGAATCCATCTCGAAGAGGAATTCCTCTTTGAGTGAGTTAATAAAGATAATTTCTAACCTCCTCTCTTTCCTTCATTATTTAGTCTATTCCTATGTCTGCATTAATCCATACATAGGTAGGTACTAAACTATCGGCCCAAGGGCCTAAGTAAGCCTAGCCAACAAGGTTCCCTGGCTTATGCCACCCAAGAAAGTTATTTTCCTCTGCCATTGTAGAGCAGAGCCACAGAAGTGATCCCCGGAGTGTATTTCCTATTTCCCATCCACTCATCAAGATTTTCTTGAAGAGTGCTAATGAGAAACTTTTCTTAACATAGATGGGTAGCTTGTTCCAGAGTATGGGAAGTCTCTGGGCCAGGAATCTATTTCTCCGGCATGTCTTGTTTATTGTGGTGACAAGCAGAAGCGGCCTTAGGTCAGCTGGTGCCCTAGGCAAAAGGGCTCCACGGTGACCCCCCCCCCCCACCACACCACCAGGTGCACCAATCCTGGTCAATCTAAACCAAATAAATACTGGAATAGTGCCTCTACTAGAGTGGCGTGCTAGGCGGCCGCCTAGTTGGCCTATGCCTAAGGCCGCCTATGGTGACAAGGTTTAGGTCCCTAGAGCCTGTAGCTCAGAGGGATTGGGATTTCTTTAGATGTAGCATGTCCAACAGCTCTGGGTTTGACATAGCTTTATATGTTAGGCAATATGCTATGGAGTAAAGCTGGAGTTTTTTGAGACTGTCAGTGTAGGGCATCTGTTTGAGGTCAGTGTTCCTCTTTGTGAGGTACTTCCATGGCCTTTCCAGCTGCTGCAGATGTCTTGTGAGGTACATTCCAAAAAGGGTATTGTACTCTATAATGGGTCTAATTAGTATTGAGTAAAAAGGAACAATGACCTCTTTTTTCCTGGATGAGAACCCTTTTGTGATGAGGTGTGCCACGTAGAAGGACTTCCTGACTACTGTGGTGATGTGATTATCAAACGAGAGACTGCTGTTCACCTGGGTCCCAAGGTCTCTTATCACACATTTGGTGTTAAGTAGACTGCTGCCTATGTGGTAGTTCATGGGTGCAGCGTTTTTACCAAAGGGGATGACAGTGCAATTTTTGGCATTGAGCTTGAGGCCATGGCTCTGACACCAGGCATCTGTCTCAGTGAGGCCCTTTTGTAGGATGTCCACATCATTTGGGGACTCGACTATGGCTCCTAGTTTGCAGTCATCTGTAAACCTCGTTAGCCAGAAGCCTTCTGTGTTAGCCTGTACTTCAGAGAAGTAGATACCAAACAGGAGAGGTCCCAGGACTACTCCCTGTGGTACTCCACTTGTCACTGGTTTGAGGTCAGATTTGGAGTCTGCAACTTTTACAGTGTGGGTTCTGTCAGTTAGCTAGTTGGCAACCCATCTTGTGACATAGGCATTTATACCTAGTTTAGTGAGTTTAGCTATAATTCCAGAATGGGGGATAGTGTCAAAAGCTTTGGCGAGGTCAAGATAGGCTGTGTGAGCCACCTTAACCTCATCTGCGGCTTTGGTGACTGCATCAAAGAAGTCGATCAGGTACAGGAGGCATGATCTGCCTTTCACAAACCCGAACTGGGTGGGGTCCAGAGTTTGGAGGTTATAATGTCTTTGTTTATGAGTTCCTTGATGATACGTTCCATGGCCTTGCAGACCAGCCTCGTCAGGCTAATAGGGTGATAGTTCCCAGGATCAGTGGTAGCTTCCCCTTTGTGGAGTGGGATAACTGTTGCTGTGCACCATTCAGTGGGCACAAAGCCTGATATGAGGCTATGATTGAATATGGTGCTTAGATGGGGAGCCAGTTCATTCTTAAGTTCATGTAAAACGCAGCCTGGGATGTTGTTCAGTCCCATGGATGCTGTGTTTTTAGTTTTAGAGAGTGCATCTTTTACCTGCATAGTTGTGATTACAGGGACTCTGCATTCTTCTTGTATAGATATGGGCCCTTTAAGGGGTGAGAGGGGGGTAAAGTTAGCACTGAACCTGTCTGCCAGGATGTTGGCAATATCAGTTGGTTTTGTAATTTTCATGCCATTGTGTTGTACAGAGCAGATGTGGGTGTTGCCATTGAGATTCTTGACATAGCTATAGAATTCTTTGTGGTTGTCATTAGAATCAGTGGCAATTTTGTTTTCATAGCTAGCTTTGGAGTATCTTATAAGGGATCTCAACTTCTTACTGAGGCTGACCAGGGAGCTCCTCCACTCATGGGATTTTACTCTCTTTTGCAACAGTTTCTTCCTTCTGTTGTACAATTTGTTTATGGCATGGGACCACCAGATTTACTTCCTTTTTTTGGAGGATAGTGTCTTGGTTCTGTTTGGGATAGCACGATCCATTTACTTATGTAAGTGCTTATAGAGTGCATTTGTGTAGGATTCAGCAGTCGTAACTATATTGTCCATCTGCATGGGTGCCATGAAGTTCATCTCTTCTGTCTTAAGAATCATGAAGTTGGCTTTGGAAATTTTTTTTACTGTGGTTTCCTTAATGGGAGGTGGGGACGGGATGTGGATATCTAGGGTGATTAGCTTATGGTCGGATCTGACCAACGAGTAGTTGACTCAGGTGTGGAACACCAGTTACTCATGTTGGTAATGACTAGGTCTAGGATATTGTTGCCCCTGGTGGGGGTGTGGATAAGTTGATCCAGGGCATTGGAATTTATGAATTCTAGAAAGCATTGAGTGAAGGAGTTGGTACATGAGTAGTTTTCCCAGTTAATGGTGGGGTAGTTGAAATCACCCATAATTAGGGTGTTTGGTTGAACCGTAATATTTTCCAGTATATCAAGAAAAGAGGAGTGGGAATCCTGGGGCAATGGTGGGGCATCAGTAGCAAGCTACAGTTTGGATTGCAATTTTGCCCAGAGTTAGTTGCACTTGGATAACCTCGGATGCATTATGCTGAGCAACTAGCCTGGAGGTGTGGATGTCCTTAATGAATATGGACACACCTCCGCCTTTGGTGTTCCAGTCCAGGTTACATGGCCAAAAAGTGTGGTATGAATTATAGCCTGGTAGTGCAAGGGTGCTCTCTGGAGTCTTGAACCAGGTCTCAGTCACTGCACAGATATCAATGTTCTCCATTTTAAGGAGTGCCTCAAGTGTGTGCATTTTGAGATTTAGACTTCTAACATTGAGTAGCATTACCCTCAGTTTTTGCTTGCCTGTTCCTGTTACGGTGGTGAATTTGTCATTTGAACCTTGCCTAAAAAAGGCACTACAGGGGTGGCAAGAGCCTTAGCCAATATCTGGAATCCCAAGGGTGACAGGTGCAGGCCATCTCTGACAAAGCATCTCATTCTACTGTTATCTTGTGCTTTTGTGAGGCATCTTCCTATTCGATGCCATATTGGGTAGCTCAGTATATTCTGGTGACAGTTGTTTTCCCTTTATGTCCAGTCATGTGTTTGGCTCAAGTCAGCGGTCATGTGACACTGAAATGGCAGGCAGGAGGAAACCTTTACAATTACGTTAAGGGCAGGTACATTGTACAGTGAAAATAGTGGCATCTGGAGTCACTATCTCCTGCATTCTTTTCACCTCCTATAGCTGGGCTTAACTTCTGCCCTTCCTAGGTTCATAGGTAAGTAGTATGCTGGTTGCCCTTTCTGGTGATTTTAGGGCTAGCCAGTTACCCCAAAAGCTGAGAATTAAACCTTGTACTTTGTGACTGTGAGGTAAACCCCTTAATCATTATGCACCCCCACTTTGTTTACACTATCGGATTAGTCTAAGCTGGAGCCCCAGTATCTATTGCCCTCCTCTGCACAGGAAGGACAGAATTCCTATGAATTGTGCAAGCTCCTTAATAATGTCCGTTTCTTCTGTACCCCAGTACATCAATGCTAGAGACACAATCCAAACACTGCATTAGCAAATTAGCTTTGAAAATATCTTCAGAAATGCAGTTGCCCTAGACTGTGCAGTACTGGACCACTTGTAAATGCTTTTCCTAGGCTGCTTTTATTGGGTTGTGAAAAATATGCAGGAGTAATGTTGGCTTTCTGTATAACTGCTTCTCCATATATAAATGATTACTTCCTATACTTCTAAAGTACTTGCTTTGCAGAACAGCAAGTTATAGAAAATATGGAATATAAAATAGTAAATTCTGATTTTTTTCCTTTACAATCTCTATTTGTAAAGGGTCAACATTGGGGGAGGGGGGTAATGGGGTTTTATGCAGTGTTTAACCTGCCATTACAAACTGACAAACCAGTCTGTATGGATGTAGTGCAGTCACGTTAGTTTCAAACGAGTATGCTGAGTAATTTGTATCTTTAACCAGACCTTGTTTTCCTTTTTTTAATATATATCAGGGCCAACAACTAAACATTAAAATTTCAAAATTATGTGATATCTTGCCACCTTTAGATCTTTTCAGTTTGCTTCATTCACCCACTACACTAATGACTTTTTTTTTTTTTTTTTACAGATAACACAACTCTGTTATACAGTCTTCCTTTGTATATGTCTAAGTTGCTTTTTTTCCTTCCAAAAACCGGTTACTCAAAATAAATGTAATCAGTTATCTTGCTGGTGATTTCATTCTTTAAGCACAGCCATTGTTAATTAGCACTTTTCTGACATATTGTTTGAAGAGTTTCTGTAAATAAATGTAAGCCCAATAACAAATTAACTATAGAGATAAGCATACAATGACAATGTGCAGGAGAAAATTACGCTTCTCAAATAAAAGACATTATGACACGGCTTTGAAATGTGCTGCACTAAACTTGGAAGTCTTATAGGCAGTATTAAAGCTGTAAAGCATGTTAAATTTAACACACTGTGCTCTAAAATGTTTCATCCTGCAGCGAGTACAACTCAATATATCAAACCCAGCATCACTAGCCAAGCAGGCCTTTTGGCATAATTGGGTCAAATGAATAAAAACAGCTCATTTGTACTCCTCCTCCTCCTGTTTCTGTCCCTCATCATGCATTTTACTGGTCAGTCTACGAACACAGCTTTTGACTCATCATAGTGCATGCTAGGTCACTTGCAGAAGCTGTCAGTACAGTTATGCCTTACTAAGGTACTTGATCTTTTCTTAGTTAAAAAAATGCAGCACGGTACCTTACACCATTTTCTATACTTTCCCTATCTCTGTTCATGTTTGCTTTAAATTTGGCTTTGTCAGAATCTCCTGGAATTATTCAAATTTACATAATCCTCACAATCCCTCTGAAGTCTTTGTAGCACAAGATACAACTTTTTTATAACAGTAAAAGGCACCTTGGAGAAAAAAAATGCACATTTGTATATCTTTTGCCTTATTGAAAGCACGTTATAATATCAACACTTTTTTGGGGGAGGTGCAATTCAGCGAGGCATATTATACCACATTATCCTGGATAGCAGTTCATGGTGGTGCACTGAAGTTAATAATAAATCCTGTGTCAAACAATCTTTTTAGTATGCAGGCTACTGCTGTATGTGTGTTATTGTACTACTAGAGCCTGACACTGAAAATCAAATTCTCCCCTGTAGTAGTGACTTGTAGTATTCAGATAAAATGAAATATACATCCATATATACAAATATTTCAAGCACTGGCCATTCTAGCCTGAAAATATACCAAAACATTTGTTCCCATAATAAGTGTCCAGGCTGTTCTTAAAAATATCTAAACTATTACTTGCTTTAATGTAATTTGGTAGCCTGATCCATACATCAGCTGCTCTCTCAGAGAACCATTTAGTACACTTCTCATTCCTATAGAATCTTCTACATAGGTTGCCCAATGATTCTCTAGTACTTTTTGATAACCCCAGGCATTCCCAGAGATGGTTGTCTCTAAATGCCCAATATACCTGAATAAGACCTCCTTTTAGATATCTTAGATGTCTATAAGAGACACTGTACAAGTTCAGATACTTAGTCTTTTATAATAACTTACATTTTCACATCCATGGATGCACTTAGTATATTTCCAGTTTACTCATATTTGTTTTCTTACAAGGTTTCCATATTGTTATTCCATACTCAAGTTTGGGTCTAATGTAACTAACAAACAATAACTTCATTATTTCTGATTTCTAGATTTTATACATCGTTTTATACAACTCATGGTTCTATAACTATCATTAACCGTTGATATGATTAGAAAATTTCAAACCTGGGTCTACCCATGTATCCAGGTCCTTAAATGTATCTACAGTTTCAACCACTGTGAGCTGTATTAAATAGTCACCTTTCAATTTATGTCTCCCAAATCTCATATGCTTAGTTTTTGATGCATTTATCAGCATATTATGGATTTTCCTGTGCCCATCTGGTCAATTTCATCAAATTCTTTTGAAAGAATGCCTTATCTGTAACACATGTAATTATTTTACCCAATTTCAGGTCATCTGCATGTAGACTATAGAGCACCTCAGATAAAAAACCTAGGTCTGAAAGATACAACCTAAACAAGTAAAGGCCTAGGACAGAGACCTGTGGGACACCCTGACTGTAACCAAGAATTTCATCTGTCCAATTGCTGTATGATACTTGCTATGTCCTATTTGTAACTGTAATGATGACCGGTATTACCAGCTATGACAAGGAGAAGTAGGGCAGTGGATGTGTAATATATGCCAGCATAGCTAGCTGGAGTTTTATAAATAATTATATGTCATTTGTATATCAAACTGATTTGTACAGATGCTTGTATTGAAAAATGCATTTGTAAAGCTGCTTGTGTTAAAAATGTACCAACAGTAGGTCCTGCTGGACAGAAAGAAAAATACACCTGTATGTTACACTGCATTGCGACTATTGTGATTAATATTGTAACAGAGGACACTGGAAGAGAAGAGGTTAAGCTCAGTCCCAGCTAACTTTTAGAAAAATATCCTGAAATTAAGTTACTTAATTTAGGCTATAAAGATTGTATTTCACAGGTCTCAAATCAGCCAGAGAAAAAGGTCTGTACTAGGAAACCGTCTGTATTGTCCTTAGAAGTGAACTAATTGCTACTCTGGAAGGGTGGAAGTGTTGAAATGGTTTTATAGCTTCTAGATGCTACCACACATCTTAGTAAAGCTCTGTCTGTGTGTATAGTAACACATGTGCAAGATTCGGTTCATTTTCTAGTAATGTTGGTAGTATGGGAACCAGAAGTCAGATGACCAGATGTGTGTGATGTTATTCTGTACTCCAACACTGAAATTATGTTTTAATACTAGATGAGACAGAAATCTCTGTGCAGTCTCTTTTTGGAACCTGACAAAGAAATAACCCTCACCTACTTTATCTTGCCTTGCTCTAGTAAGTGACCAGGGAATAGTAATTCTTTAGATCAGTCAGGAAAATATAGTGAGATTAGTTAAGTACTGTTTCTCTGTATCTTTGTGAATCATTAATCTGTGTTATTTTAATATTTCCTGTGATTGAAACTCTGGTGTTTATTGTAAATAGATATTCTATATTTTCACATTCTTTTATTATTTATTATTAAACATAATTTAAACTTTTCATTGTGGCTAGTCCTTTGGAGAATATTTTAACCTTTCAGAGTATTCCTATCTATTTGTTGACTCAGTAGCCACTCCCAAAAGCCTTATTACATTGGTCAAACACTATAATTTTTGTGTTAATATTAATTTCACTCAGTATAATTGGGTACCCTTGTAAGAATCTTAGAGTACCTTGCTTTGGAGTGTCTGATGGCAGTGTAACTACCTCATAGTCTGGGAAGAAGGGGGCATAGCCAGCCTATCCCAGGTGTGTGCATGTGTGAAAATCAAATCTCAAAGTGACTGTGTCAGCTGCTTGGAACAGGGGCACAAGGTACTGGTTTCAAAGAGAGGGTGCTGGAGGACTTGGCTTGGACACTCAGCTGAGGACTCAACTCTACAGCTGTGCCAGTGGAGAGTCTTAGTGAGGACCTGAAGGGAGACAGAAGGAGAAATCCAGACCCCGGACTGAGTGTGTTCCCTTTGTGCTATTAAAGGAAATGGTGCTTGATGCAGAGAGCTGCATCTGGAAATACTGGGTGTATACACTTTTGTGCCAAGTGAATGTCCCTCTCCAATGTCAGTGGTGAGAATTCAGGCTCTTTGATTACTGGCCCAGAGCAGGCACATCACCACTCCATAGGACCTGATAACATACCAAGCTGCCTGCTGAACTACAATAAACATGCACTGGTGGAAGTGCTCCTAAACCTATTCAACCTGAGTTTATCCCAGGCCTTACCCCAGAATTTTGGTGCACAGTAGCTGTGATGACTTTTCACAAGTGCCACTCCACCATGACCCCCACGAATTACAGACTTATCAGTCTGACAAACCTCATCAGCAAGGTCATTACACAGGCCATAATGGACCTAATAAACTATAATATAAAATTAAATTTTAGAAGACTTGAACCACAGGAATTTGATGTTATGGGTAGATCCTGTCTAATGAATCTGGTAAATTATTTTCAGAGGGTCACATAATCATAGAAAAGGGTCACTCTGCCCAGACAGCATACATTGATCTTGGCAAAGCTTTTGATACTGTACCACATGGCAACATTATAAACAAGCTAAATGTACTCCTCAATCTCTATGTAGTTACTTGAATAGCACATTGGCTAAGGGACATAATCACACTGGTGGGTTGCAGTCATGTCCTGGAAGAGCATGAAAGTAGCCAGTGGAGTACTGCAGTTTTCAGTAATGAGACCTTTGATATTCAACATATACTTCTCTGATCTCCATACCAAAATCAGGAACTCTAGTTAACGAAGTTTGCTGGTGATTGTAAACTGTGTGTTATGCTTGAATCTCCTTTTGGTATCCAGAAACTGTAAAGTGAACTTACACATTTCAATAGCTGGCACACTTTAAATGGGCTAGAACTAAATGCTAAAACATGCCATAGTGTTGCATCAGCAAACAGACCTTCAACTTAGCTTATAGTATAGAAAACACCATACTTTAAAATAGAGATAATCTGGGAGACCTTGGAACATGGGTAGATAAATGCTTATCTGTTGACCAATTATGTTAGTGGTCAGGTAGTCCTTCTATCTGGCACAGGTGATTGCAGTGGATATTTCATCTAGGTCCAAAGAAGTCCTGACTCCTTTATATTTTACACTCTACGTGAGGCTTAGCATAAAATTAAATGGCCCCTTTGAAATGTATCTTACTAAACATATCAAGCAGTTAAAGGGGCCCAAATGTGCTTGACAAAGAAAAAGGATCATGAGATTAAAGGACCTGATCCTTCATGAGAGGCAGAAAGCCTTATCCCTGTATTCAATGTTCACAGACTCCTGATGAGTAATCTGTGCCTTGCTTTACATGCTATTAATGATCTGGCAGTACGAGAACTCTTATTTCTGCATAAGTCAAACAGTCCTGCAAACACTAATACCAGAGATTTAAACTGCTTCAGCAAGTAAACAAATCATGGTTAGGGAGGAGATTTGTCATGCAACAACTATTCCTTTTCTGGAATAAACAACTTCTCCACCTCAAGCAATGTGATAAAACTATCTTCTTTTAAGAAGGAATTAAACATTTGGATCCATTTTCATGAATTTATCCCAAATATGACTGGCCAATTGCTCCTTTAAAAGGGATGTAAGGTCTAAGGGTGGGTACTGGCATGGTGTAAATGGCCATATAGCCCAATTGCCTTGTTCATTCTTTGATTCTGTGCTATGCATGCCATGTCGTGAGCTCAGCCACATACTGGCAATTGAAGTAAATATGCTGAAGAGTCAACGTCTAATCTACTTCATTAAAATAAACAAACATACTGGCTAGTGCCAGTACAACAGCTGGGGCAGACTCTGGGGATCTCAGGCATTTATTTTTCACTGTATCTGTTTCATTGTAGTGCTGGTACTATAAGTAGTACATGAATTTGTAGGACTGCGGTATTAGGTGCTTTACAACTGCCCACACTTCTAATCCTCTTTGCAAATGAAGGGACAAACCTAAAAAAATAATTTCAGGGGGGATAACGGTACAAAAATACAAACAGATTTTAAAGTTTGGACTTTGGAATTAGAAATGTGCTAGAATAACAGGTTTTGCATTAGAATGCATGTTTTATTTTGAAAGATATGAAGTATGAAACTCAAATGTGAATTCTTATTTAATGATCAATGATTTGCAAAAATAAATTACAGGGTACAGACAAAAAATAATTGCTAAAATCTGGATATTCAACAAAGATCATTTAATTTATTCTTTGATTATAGTAGCGGCTTCTTTTTAAGGGAGACCTGAGATAATTATACTAATAAGGGAAATTTGGCCAAGGCATTGTGGAACTTCTGGCCTTTTTGATTGGTGCCATGGGATCTTTTGCATTCACCCAACCTACTACCAACTCTGGCAGATGGGACCTCAGTTTAACATCTTATCCAAAGGACAACACACTCTGGTGTGCAGCACCCCCCTTATGCTGCAGTGCACTGTCTGTTACCCGGTGTGGGAATAGAACCCACAGCCTTCTGTACCAAAGGCAAGTGCGTTATTTGTTGCACCACTAACTCTGCCCTGGATTATTGAAAGGTATGCCACCAAGTACTTGGGGAACAAAAAGGGCAAAGTGTAATGTAATAAAGACCCCAGAGTGCTTCTGTTTGGGAATACTTTGTCAAGGTTTGCTGTATTGAGGCCTGGTTACTGACAAGTAAGAATTACAAGCCTGCGGGTGCATACGTAGAAAGGACAGATGTGCTGGTCTCCTGTAATGGTTAGAGCTCTTCATGACTGAAGCAAGATCAGGAGGTCTAATGCAAAAGCAGCACGTGCCAAAACAAGCTTTATGTGCTTCTTCTCTGAGGCACTACACTGTTTAATAAACAGCATTCCTCATCTGCTAAAAGGTGTTTACAGTGCCTAACTGGATTTGACCTTTTTATAAACTATGACCTTGTTTGCTGCCTTGGGCAGCAGCAGACTCTTCACTGATGCACTGCTAACATATATGCACTCTGACTGCCTGCCTTTAGTTTTATTGTCTGCCCATAAGTCTTCAGTTAAGGAAACAGTACAACATGCATGTTTCTAACCACGACTGCATGTATTTACGCATGTATATGTTTTCTGTCCATCGCACCTATTATCTGTCTCTCTCTGTGATGTGCATGTCCATCAGACTTGCCACCAACAAATGTTTTTGTGGATTTATTTTTTGTTTGCTTTGCTCTGTCTGTTCCAAAACATGAAGAGCCTTTTTGACTTTATCATCTCTTGTAGCATGTCAGATAGAAAAATATCTTCTGACACTGTTTATGTGGGACTTGTGTCTGCAGAGTCACGCTAGAAATGGAGACTAATGTTTTACTTACTGCGGACATGACTTTCGGCTCCTGTATAGCACTGCTTATTGATTTGTTTGGGTTAGCTCACCCATTTGTTTTGAAAGATTAGCTGAGGTGACCATAAGAAAAGGACTGAAAGCCATTGCACTGGGAGTTTGCAAAGAACAGTCATTCCACTGCTGCTGACAATGTATTGGAAGTGTCTGTTCCTAGAAAGGCATGTGTGAGACAGTGAATGACTGTCATAAATAGGCATCCAAAAGATGCTGTAGTGTCAGCTTTTACTGTAGGGTGAAATAATTCTCATGGTGTAAGTCAGTGTATGACCAAGCTGAATTACTGGGGACCCCAGTTCATCAGGCAGAACTGGTTTTCCCCTTTCTTTATCTGAATTATGTAGCATTTGCCCATCTCTAGTTGCAGCCACCCTGATACAGTAACATGTACTCAGGAATACTTTGCTTTTCTTTAGGTATATGTTCTAAACTGGACAATGTCCAGTGGGTTTTGATTACTATTTATTGCTACTGCAGTTCTCATTTGTATAGCTCTTGTTCACTTGCATTCCCCTGCTGTTTCCCACACCTAACCTACTAGAAGCCTGCTTCTGACAACACAGCATTAATGGGAAGAAGAAATCCCTCTTCCTGTCCTCCTTCAAGTTAAATGGTGCTTTTGCATTCATAATACAGCTTCATCTTCCTTCTTTGTACACCTCAGATGTTTAAGTTAAAAGCTTTAGCATGATGCATATTACAGGGCTGCCAGTTACTGCTCTGTTTGCTACACTACAAGGAAGAAGCGGTTAACTAAACTGTTGCATATGTGCATAGCCGGCTGTAGGCATAGGCCAACTAGGCAGCCACCTAGTGCGCCGCTCTAGCAGGGGCACTTTTCCATTATTTATTTGCTGTAAGTAGACCAGGATGGGGGCACAGAGTGGTGTGGTGGAGGGCGCCCTGGAACCCTTTTGCCTAGGGCACCAGTTGACCTAAGTCCGCTCTTGCATATATGCTCAGTCCGTTGTGGATGATTGACTGTTTCACAGTCAGACAGACGTGAGGCAGCCACCTGTTACAAAGCCTGATAGAGTCGTAGGTGCTTACTAAGTTTACAGCCACAGACCATTGAGAACTAGTGGGATATGAGCAGCATCCAAATTAAATATATTAATCCCACAATACCTCGGGTGAAAATTTATGACCACCTCTCCAGTCATCCAGGTTGATTTTTAAAAGTTGCTAGTCACAATTTAATCAAGATGTGTGAATTGGAGTCCCATACGTGGCCCTAAAGTTGGTAGTTTCTGCTCAGTATGTAAGGGAAGCCTCTTCCATAAATGTAGGTAGATAGGTATCTATCTTGCCAGCTTGTAATACCAACTTGTGTTGTTAAAGTGGCTGTATGTAATTAGGTCTGTCCTATTCCATAAATGGGGATATAGTGGGTTAGGTATCTATCTTGCCAGCTTGTAATACCAGCTTGTGTTGTTAAAGGGGCTGTATGTAATTAGGTCTATTTAAAGGTGACTCTTCTTCTTCTTTTGGCTTTTCCCATTTAGGGGTCAACACAGTGGATCGCCTGTCTGTTCATGATTGGCAGCAGAGTTTGTATGGTGTCGAGTTGCCAGCCCAGCGCCCAACCTTCCATAGAAGGCACACACATGCACGCACTCACGCCTAGGGCCAATTTACAGTGTCCAATCCTCCATCTTTGGGATGTGGGAGGAAACCGGAGCACCCAGAGGAAACCCACGTGACCACAGGGAGGACATCCAGAGCCATTTTTAGCCTAGCCAGTAAACCAAGGTCAGAATCAAACCCTGCATCTTGTGGTTTTGAGGCAAAGACCTTAACCAGTATGCTAAACCCACCCCTGATGTTTGGTTTGCCAGTGGTTCTTGGTAGATGAAGGAGTTCAAAGAGAGTGGAGTCCTTCACAATACTGAAGACTAAATAGAGAGAGTCCATTAGGAGCCCAAACAAGACAGAGTAGAAGGGATAGAGCTTCTTTATAATGCAGCTAAGGGTATTGAGCAGTGAGATCATTTTAGTGAGGTCTCTTGAGCTATATTTGCATGCTTACTGAGGTAAATGTCATAGGAGGCATTATTTTCAATGATGGGCCTAATAAGGAAGGAATAAAGTTGACTATATTTTCTGGACCATGAAAAGAAAACATAGGTTCATAGGTGTTTAGTAGCCTAACGACTACAAGGGCCTTTTTAAGCCTAGCCATGCATCCCAAATCTCTGACAAGTTCTGGTACCCTTGATAAGTGTAAACAGCGGCATGGGAGATGAAATATTTACAAGCAGGGGCCTGAGAGATGAACCATTTACAGGCTGCCTTTGTTCGTTACAGACACAGTTGCCAGACTAGGGATGAATTTTCCTGTTTCCCATGCATTTGTTCAAGTTACACTTGAATTGGGTTAGGGAGGAACTCTGCTTCACATGGATGGGTAGGCTTTTCCATTGACGGGGTAGTCTCTGGGATACATACCTCTCTCCAGCAGGTCCTATTTATGTGACAGGCAAGGTATAAGTCCTTAGAACAGGTAATTGT
Source organism: Protopterus annectens (assembly GCF_019279795.1). Classification (NCBI taxonomy): domain Eukaryota; kingdom Metazoa; phylum Chordata; order Ceratodontiformes; family Protopteridae; genus Protopterus; species Protopterus annectens. Next base: position 394,997,636 of record NC_056739.1, on the reverse strand, counting down.
GGTGCTGTTTGTTTTGCAGATATGCAGGGGGTCCATCAGATAGGGTTCTGACAATGCCCTGTGTGCCAGAAGTAGATCTCTTTTTAACGTCAAGTATAGATTTGGCAAAGTAGAATAACTGTGTGACTATGACCAAGAGATAGTGGTCAAAGGAGAGTTTATCCAACATACTTACCCAAGTCTCTCATGACTGCACCATATTTAATTAGTATGTTAGCTCTGTGGTTGTATAGTGGTAGTTTTAATGAAGAACTTACCAAAGGAAATTATACATAGTTTCTTAGCATTCAGGGTAAGGCCATGATTAACACACCAAGCATTTCTTTGGTCCAGCCTTTGCTGTAAAATGTTTATATCAGGATGGGATTTGATAACTGCTCACATTTTGTAGTAATCAGTGAAGTTAGTTAGCCATTGTCCCTTGTTACCAGCTTTGATATCAGAGATGAAAAGGAGGGGCCACTGAGCACTGTGGGTCACCACTAGTGACACTTTTCTGTCTACAGCAAATATCCTTGGCCATTTGAAATGCAGTGAACTGTATTAATATTGAGATGGGAGTCTATGTTAGTAGTCCCAGCATGGGTGAGTAGACTACAAATGGTGCAGTAGATCAACTGCTTAGTTTTAACCTTTGAACAGCACTAAAGCCTTGATAAGGTCCATGTAGTCACCACGAACGGGATGCTGTTTATCCATGGCCTCAGTAACCCTTTCACAGAATTCAGACAGGCTGTGCAGACATGATATGCGTTTTTTTTTCAAAGCTGGTGTGTATCCAGAAACTTAAGGTCAGCGGTATCATCTTTTTAATTCTTCAGCTGTCACATGGTCCATATCCTTCCAAAGAATACTAATGACACTAATAGGTTTTTGGAGGAGAAAATGAGATTTAAAGCCTGACCATCTATATTTAGGGGTAATGATGAAATGGCCAGAATTGTTTTCTTGTTATCTTGTAAAATTACCCATTTTCTTTTCTGTCTGGGTGTATGTGCTAAGATCCCTCTCATGACCACTGGCTCAGTCCATGTATTATTTCATTGCCCTTTGAATGATTTTTGTATATATGTTAAGTTAACATATATACAAAAATGTAAAGAAACTTTGAAACCAGTAGGACAGTAGAGTAATCTCACAATTTAATCAAGATGTGTGAATTGGAGTCCCATACGTGGCCCTAAAGTTGGTAGTTTCTGCAGTAGTTTATTTCACAGGGCATTGAGATGTGGGAATAGAACAGTGTGTGTAACTGTGGAGGTTTTGAGCTTGGGCATTTCATGACAATGTCACAAGAAAGCTGTTCCTGAACTGCACTTATAATCATGTTTCCTTCAATGCGTCAGCACTGAGAATTAAGGTTCTGAGATGTTAATGAACTTTTTCTTGTAGTCAGGGTAGGGTTTGATTCCTTCCACTTCTAGTTCTCTGCTGTGTGACTTTAAGCAAGTCATTTAAAGAGTTACTTGGTTACCTCTGAAGAGGGACATTTGTTGTCTAGTGGGCTTTAGCTGGTTAGCAACTGAATAAACAAAAGTTCTTGTATATCACTGGTATGCCTGCTTGCTCACAGAGCAGTATGCTATGTGCTTACACATGTAAGAAATCTCAATGTAGTCTGCACTGAGCAGTGACTGTACACAGATGTAATAAAATCAGGATATTTCTGTCCTGCAGTTATATCACTCCACTTCAGGCACTAATGCAGTTTAGATGCATATTTAACTATAGCTGTACAACTTTAGTAAGATTCTACCTCTCGACAAATATAATGCAAAACTCTCAAGTGCCGATTGGTCTGTGCAAATACTTAAAGGTGTAGATATATAATGCTAGTTATTGTGTTGTGGGGTGTTTGGATGTCACCATTAGTGTCCAAGGGTACTCTGCAGGGCAGTGGACTGCTATTTGCAAATGATATCAGTAAACAAAACAGTCAGCTTAATTCTGCTAATAGTTTGTTATTTTGTTGTGTATGTGATAGCACTGCCTGTTCTGGGCTCTCTGCATTCATCTGCTGAAACAGTATGCAGTTTGTACATAATCTTGTTTGATGGGTGCACCCAGATGCACTTTTCAGTAGAAATATATGGCTTAATTTTCAGCATCCATTAAGCACATGTAAACTGTCTGACAGGCATGCTACATTCATAGTTATAAGTATTTGCTTGTTTGAGCTTCCTGTCCATGTTCCCTCTGTAAATGACCATTGCTTGTTAGAGAAAACCTTGTTAGCAAAATGTAATTCTTGAAGGAATGGTAGACATCATGTATAACTACATGCCTTTGGAGAATGAGGACTATAACATACATTAGCTGTTAACTGTAAAGTCATATAATGTATGTGGAACTGTTCCTACCAATATTTGACTGTTTTTGTTGCAGAGGTGAAATCTGCTTAGTTTTTATACAATAAGGAAAACATAACTTTGTGTAAAGGTATGGTGTTGAAAATTACTCTATCACAGAGCTGCTGTCACATAAACAAACATGGTGGCAATTGTATAACAAAAGTGACACATTTCTCTTAAAGTGCAGAAAATGGAATTTGTTTTATTTTTTCTAGGTATTGTTTATTGAAGGCATCCAACTATGATCAGATTAGCTAGTCTGCAGCTTTAACTAGCTTAATCAACCCATTTAGTTAGGTCATCTGTCTTGGTGAAGTCCTATATAATAGTAGTTTCTCAATTTAACCAACCTGCGGCCTGTTAGAACAGTTTCTGTTTTTTGGTAAATTAAACTGAGTTTATGATGACAAATTGTACTGCAGAGTGGAGATTATTTATGTGTTTGTTTGCAAGCAGTGACATGTTTTATGTGGTACAATTGATTTTTTTTATACCATGGCTCCAAGCTTTCTGTTTTCTGGTTTATCAAATTATGCTACTGCCTCGTTTCTGGCCTCCCAACTGCTGTACAGCATACTAGAAGCAGAGCTGTCACTGGTTTATTGTGCACGTGCTGCTTTCCCCTTACTCACTGCTTACTACAGAATGTCGCTTTTTTCTTAACTTCCTTACTTTGTTTGATGCATATCCCCTAATGCTGAGGCAGCAGGTTAGACTGTCAGATGTTACTGTTTTGGTAGCTTGTGTGACCTGCAGAGGAAGTTAAGTTGCATAGACTATTTTTAGTTTTTCTCCTTCTGAATGTTATAAAGTTACTGGCATGCATGGCCAATAGAAGCCATGCCTTCTAGCCATATGTCTCAACCTCTTAGAACAAGAAATCTGGACCAAGCCAAAAGTAACGGGGGGACAAAGACCCAAAAATACAGACAGATTTTAAATATTCCTCTTATAAACCTAGAAAGTTGCTAGAATATCGGGTTTTGCATTGGTATGTACAGTACTTTCTGAAGGATATTTTATTTATTTGACATTTCTGTACTTTTCCGTTATCGGGGGCAACACATTTGTAATGCGGCAGGTAGTGTTTGAAATCTTCGCATGGGTGCTGGAGTACCTTGAAAGCTGGTGTGAAAAGCAATTCTCTTTCCAAACTGTACAGATTTTCTGACAATGCTCAGAATTTTACTTCATGTGTTTGGCTTGTTACTCATGTTGTGATTTCTGTGGCGGATGCGTCTCAGAATTCTTGCAGAGCTGCTAGCTGTGAAGCGCTTCCCTTTCCGATTCTTGAAACAGCTGTTCTGTGTGAAGCGTTTCTTTTTTTTTTTTTTAAAGCGGCAGCTCCTGCTTTAAAAGGGTCAGTTTCACAAAGTTAATACCTTTTTATGAAGTAACGCATAAAACCACAACATTATGAATAAAATTACTATAACCATAAGGGAAAATTCAGGACATTTGCCGAAGATATGTACAGTGCAGAAAGATTGCAGCTGCAGCCTGTTCAACAGTGTTTGTGCTCAGAGTGCTGTGGCAGTGGTAGAGTCGATGTTTGCAACCTCCCATCTGCAAAATGTGTCATGAAAGGAATATGAAATGCCCCCTCCACCTAATGTAGAATAAATGGCTGGAATGTAAAAAAAAAACTTAACTAAACTTTAATTAAGAAACTCGGACATATGAGAATACCTATTTATAGTACATACTTCTCATTGTAAATATTGCCCCGATAATGGAAAAGTACCGACATTTCATTACCAGGAAAGTTCGACTGCACATAAATGCTATTTTCAATGGAGGCCTGGGAAGAAATGCTCCAGAAAACACAATACAAATTGTATACATGTGATCTTGGAAACATTCAAGTAGTAAAACAAGTTAAAATGAATTATACAAATAAGATCAGTAGAATTTAAAAAAGGCATGAGTACATCAGAGACAGGCAAAAAAACTTACATATATTTGTATTATATAGCTATATTAGATAATTGTCTAATTATATTTGAATATTGTATTGAAATGGGAAAAAAGGAGTTGATGATGATTATATTGAAAGAAGTAATAAGGTACGGGAGGTGCAGAAACAGAAACTTGACAGTAAGAAGAATGTTGTGGGCTAAGAAAGGCCAATGGAAGGTGGAGAAGAAGAGGGTAAAAGAAAATTTGAAGATGATGATATAGAAGGAAATAAGAGTTAAATAGGGGTAGGCACTAAGAGAAGTAAGGGGAATAGTGGGTGTGTAGTAGACTGCAAGGAGGCAAGAGTATGGAAGGGAAAAAGGAAGACAGAGAGAAAGAGAGAGTCTTTAGTGACTACATTTCTCAGTGATTTCCCAGAAAACCACAAAGTTAGTCTGTGAAAATCTAAGTAGTTGAACAATATACTTCCTGCCTTCCAGTTTGTTATCGATAGGTAGAGGTATCTTATGAGAGTCCAGAAACCTGTAAACCTGTCCAATGTCGGGAAGATACTTTCATAAGATACACAACAACCTTTCCTGTGAGACTAGTGTTCTATTATCAGCCTTAAATTACTGATGCTGTGTGCAGTATTAAACTGACGTAACTGTCCAAACTGACAAAGTTTGTTGTAAAACTGCAGGCGGGGTGGGGGAAGTTTTATTATATTTTAGACCATGGTGGTGGCATAAAAGCAAACATCTCTCTCTGTTACTGAGTTATACAGTATGCACTGCTGGAACTTGGTGTTCACAACAAGCCTGCACAACATTAAAATGCCTTAGTGGGAAGGACTGAATAGCCACAAGGCTTCTGTCCATTCTGAAGGTGAGGGGGGATTAATAACCCTGCTGTGTGAAAGACGTGTGATGGGCTGTTTGTAGGATTGTTGCATGGCTGTGTAAAGCAAAGGAACATGGCTGTTTGTAGATGAAAGGACTGCGTAGTTCAGTGATAGCACTTTGTGTTGGACAGTGGTGGTCCTCATGTGAAGATTGGCCCTAACAGGCAGTGCTAGTGAGGCCCCGTCCCCTGAATAGCTATGGTACTGTTTACGTTCCTTTACACTGACTGGCTGCTTTGTAAAAAATAAAGGAGAAAAAAACTGTGGCTCTGGGTTACATGTAGAAGCCATCCAATCCGTACCATGCGAGGAGTTTCACATCTTGCACCTCCCCTTTAATGTTACATCCTGCAAGGTTGCACATACCTGGATCAAATGAATGATTTATGAAAAATGGTCCAAAGCATAAGGACTGAAAGGATATTGCATTTACCCTCTATACCCAAACAGGAGCTTGAAGAATACTTTGAATCATTAAGGGCTTTGAAGATACCCTGGTTACTGAATGAAGACCAAATTTTTATAGGTAATGCACAGATCTGTTGGGGAAAGAAGCAGGGACCAAGCAGCTACATTCACTGGGTGGTCATTACAAAGTTACAATAGATAACTGGTGGTGGTTACTTGTGGATTACCTGTATCACAATAAACAAAAATAAGAACCCATGCAGTAAGCAGGTATGAAACAAAACAGACTTTGACTTTGAGCTTTCCTAGTAGCACCCAAGCTCTGTGACCTAATGGAAATAGATGTGTCACTGTACACCATATTGGTTTTAAGAAGGAAAGCGTGTTTAAGAGGAAAGCTGGTATTAGACACTGAAAATGTGAGGTGATTCCTGTCTTGACGTAAAGGAAAGAGGCAACGGGCTAAGAAACTAAGGAATACAAATAATTACAAATTGCATTTGTCTTTTACTTGTATGGTACACTTGGACAGCAGTTAATTTTTAGTTTGTAAAAACTGTATCAGAAAGTGATCAAACTTTTCATTTTGAAACTCTGGAAAATGAAAACTGCACCCCTCAGCTGCTCTTTAATGATGGTACAACATCACCAGTGCTGTTCACTTTTGCTTTTCCTTGAACTCATTGAAGCATTTGACACTGTAGATGATGGTATCATTTTGGAACACTTATGAAACTACTCTAGTCGGTCTGGAGTACTCCCTCATTCCGAAGAATGTCTCTGTTTTTGTCTTATGTTTCTGTTCTATCCCTTGCAAAATTTTTGACTCTCTCTTAAGTCATTGAGGAATACAGTCAGTCAGTAACACCAGACATTCATGTTTCATATTTCTATTGTTCAGAAAATGCATTAAATGAATTAGAGCTACATTTAAAATTGTCTCTGATTTTGGGCTTCTCTCCCATCATTCTTTTTGACTTTTTCCCTGATTATTGAGCTAAGGACCTAAGAGCTATGCTACAAGCTCTCCAGCTAGACCTTTATGACTAAGACACAAGAGTCTCAAATGGGAATCTTGAATTAATTTACCTACACAGTCTGAAAGAGTATAGTTTCCTGTCACAGAGGTCACATTTGACAAGACCAGTAATCCTCACTTTGAGTGACTAAACTGATCAGGATACATCGCTAAGGCATCTGCAAGATCTCCTACACTGAGAATGTGAAAGTTAGTTGGGCCTCATATTTCCTGGTTGTTTGTAACTAAAGATGGTTAGAATTTGTCTAAACAGACATACCCCTCAAATGTCTAATTTTGGATTAACCCTCATTAAATTTTGATTTTCTAATAAATCACTCAAGATTTCAGTCAGTCATAAGGCCAGTCATTCGAGTGTAATGCTTTTCATTGTTAAGAAAATGCTGATTGGTACAAAACATGATTGTTCTGTTAAAGTTTTAACTGAATTCAGATAACATTTAGAAATTGCCCCTGATTTTGGGACATTGTCCCCCCATTATTTTGGCTTTCTCAAAAATTCTTGAGCAAAGAAGTTGAGAGGTATGCTAAAAGCTATTTAAAATAAATGAGATGTAAGCTGAATTTGCCCTAGAACATAATGATTTTAATAAGATGCACTTGGCTATGGTCAGAGATCACAGCAGTAGTACAAATTACACTATATATATATATATATATATATATATATATATATATATATATATATATATATATATATATAAGATGTGATGGCGCTTGTTTTGCTGGTAACATAAATAAATTCAATATAACTGATATACTTTTTGTATGAAAATGAGAAAGGTCTTTGTAACTTCAGGAGTAACCCCTCCCCCTATCGGTTAACATGAGCAAGTGCATCATTTGTTCCTCGAGGCAAGGAACACGAGTCACACACATGATAACTGCATGCACTAGTCTGTAACAGCCAAGAAAGGAGTAGATTTGGAGGGGGCCATTTTTATTCATTTTAAAAGTTGAAACAAGTGTAAGGAAGTAAGTTGAAACCTTTATCTTTCAGAACACAACCCAATGGATTTGTCAACAAAAATTGCATACTGTTATCAGTGATGAACCAGTTATTGATGAAAATTTTCACATTTCTTGTTCTGTGGGATAACTTCTCTGGAAGGGTTACTATTATTAGGTTAAATGTGAATGTCATCCTGAGGGGCAAACTAACTCTTGGGTCATCACTGTTCTCAGTTTAGGTGGGTTTTGTCTGTTGAATATCAGACAGACACATCACCAGTCGAAGATGCAGCTCTGCTTTTAGCTGGACACTGGTCCTATGTCCTTCACACAGTCTTTAACTAAAGAGTCCAGAGTGACCACTTGTGATCTACTGCCAGTGCACTTATTTAAAACATTCACGTGTATGCTTGGACAGGCAGGGACTGTACCAGTCTCTGACTCAAAAGACTGTTGGGGGGGGGGGTAGTAAGGTGAAAAAATATATATTTTTATGTTGTGGAGATGCAGAAGGGCAAAGATGGTTTCAGGCATTGTGTTTGTTGGGAACACCTCTCTCCCCATTCAACATTGACGGCTTTGTTTGAGGTATTCATCTTTTAGTTTCTGGACTTATTGCATGTGTGATGTATTATTAAAACTTTTATTGAATTCATACTGAACCATAATTGCAACAAAAAAGGATTAGTCCTCTAGAAAAAGACAAGCTTGTGTAAGGTCTGTCTTCAAGCATGGATGCCCCTGTAAACAATACAGAGAATGCATCCTGAGAAAGGAAGGACAGAGAATAGAGTAGCTAATTTAAAACATCTTAAGGCTAAACTTAGTGTAAAGTAATAAATGAAAGAAGTATAATGTCACGCTAGTCTCCTAAGAGAAAACATTGAAACACTGAGGTATTGTTAAACAGTTTAGAGGACCAAAACTGATTTTGTAACACTTGAGCTTTCAGACTAACATGATCCCCTCATCGAGCATTTTATTTTATTTTATTGCCCAGTTAGGTGTATTAGTTCAAAGACCGCTTTCAATCATGATCTTCTTGCAAATGTACAATTAACAGCAGTACGGTAGAAAAGAGAGTCATTTAGCCACATAAAATGTCAGGTATTGAAAGGAGTTGTTATACAGTATATCCACTTGTATTTCCATGTCATATACATTATATCCACTTGTATTTCCATGTTATATAATTAGTCATTCCACCTGTTCTTCTCTATTGTACAGTATAACCACCAAAGAAAACCCCTTGGCATACACATAAACAATTAATGCAAAAACACCACAAACGAGACTCACAGCAAAATTAAAATAGAACTTTATTAAGGGCATTTGTTTTTGTAAAGAAACTTCATCAGAATGCACCAGTCTTTATTCCACAGGTTTAAATATTTTTTCACATGAACAAATTACCTACTTAGAATCCAATCACATTATTCCATAAAAATGTATCCTAAAACCACACCAATATAAAAACAAAAACACAGCAGTTAATACCACAATATATAAAATTTAGAGAAAATCATACTAGTCCAAACAATTTTATTTTAAGCAAACACTTCAAAGAAATCGTACCATTGAAGCCTGGATTTTCATGGGGATTTGTTTATTTGCCAATAGAGTTCTCAGACTTCCAAAGGCAACCCTGCAGCTCCTCCATAATTTCATAACCCCAAAGATAAAAAAATGATGATTGTATAAACACATAGGTGAGGTCCCCAATGCATTGTGATATATGTGTTCTCATATCCTGCCTTTAAAAGCATGTATCGTTTTTTCGTATGTAAAAGCCTGTACATTGTTGACAAAGTGCAATGTAAATAAGTCCCTTGGTCAAACTTAGGACTAATAACAATATCCCTTACTGTGACCAGCTTATCTAAAATATACTTGCAATAACTACAACTCCCACACTTTGATGTACTCCATCTTTTTCACTCTGCTGTTTTACAGGTATACTCCGTTCCAACAGGTTCTTCAAGCATATTCCTTTCCTTACAGTAAATTTTGGGGATACACCAACTTTTCTGTTCACTTGCTCTAGATGGTTGAAAATACTTCAAATTTTGGTAATGATAGTAATATTTATCTTCCCATAATCAGAACAAAATGTGGTGACAAAAGCTGTGGACCAATTTATAGGGGGACCAGTGTTTGAATCTATCATTGTTTTTGTACCATTACTTAATCATGGGACATACATCACCAATTCCCTGTTATTTACAACTTCATTAATAACTGCACAGAGGAATTCATCTGAATATCCTTTGTTTAAGTTTATCACACTCTTTTGAAAATTCTGATACTATCCTCGCAGCTCTCACCAGCTGCCCTTTTGACACCATCTTTTTTTTTTGATAAAGTGCTTGTAAAATGCAACAACAAATTAGAATAAGTGGGTTATCTAAATGTATTCATAGTATAATATTATTAATATTGTACAGAACTAACATTAACATTTTGTAATGTACAGTCACACAATAGCTTTACAGAAACAGAATACCTCCTTTGGACCGTGGGGGGGGGGTGCTCAATTGAAGATAGCATCTTAAGGTGTGCGAAGTGTGGTTCAAAAGGAACTTTAAAGTTAAGTTTGTGGTACTAAATGTAGTGCTTTACTACCTACATGTCCCTAAAAAACTGAGTACAACAATTCTATTCCACTGACTGAGACATTTCAAAAATGTCAGCGTCAGAACAAAATAGTGTGCAGGTACACAACTCCTTGAATATCTGAGGAAGGGAGAAAAAGGGAGCGAATTGTGAATGTGTGGTGTGAGTATGAAACCTTTCCTTACTTTTCACTGTTACTATCTCTGTCATAGGTCTGTCCACAAGCTGGCAGCTACTGTTTTTGTATTAACACTCGCATTGTTTTAAATGTTTCTCTCAGATAATGGAAATGAAATGATGTCCTCCGCTCTCTCTCTCTAGGCACAAGTGGGTATTAAAGCATTGCATCTAACAGCAAAAGCTTACTGATTCCTTATGAAGGGCTCCTGTTAGTCAGAAGACTTGAGAAGCTATAGTGCAGAACATATGCTGGTCCAATAATCACTTCTCTTCTGTGCTTTAATGTAAGGAAAGGAAGAACTTTTCAAAACCATGAAGCGCAGTTGGAGTGAGAGGCTATGGTATGAAGCTGGGAGAGAGAGTACTTTCTGAGAACTCATAATAAATCTTAGGTCATAGAAAGCATCTTGAATGCATACAACAGCTGTCTATAATGTTTAAAAAATCCATGCAGAATTGTAATAGAGATTAAAGTAAAAACGAAAACTGGGTTTTACACCTTATCATAGGTTCAGATATGTACTGAATAGGCAGCCCATCTTGTTGTTAGCTGCTAGGGATTCCCAAGGTTCTCTGGCAGTTGCTAACCATTTTCTGATACAAGGCATAGTTACTGTGACAGATCATGGTTAACCAACAAGCACTAGCTGCCTACAGCTTTCTGGCAGGATGCCACAACGACAGCAGGTTATGCAGATATGATGCTGTTTGCAAAACAAACATGTTTGTCTTTGGACATCTTACATTGGGATTTGCTAAAGAATGCTGATTAGTTTTTAATGGGAATTATTGGTGGAGAAAACGGGAAATTGAATTAGGAGACAATCCAGTGAGAAGCTCATTTTTCTTCCAATCGAGGGCAATAGATTTACACTCTTTTGTTGCTCAATATGTTTCTAGCATGCCTCCACAAAGTCTACAAATCTAAAACTGTAGACCTTGGAAGGTGTGCCCCATTGAGCCCAAGGTTGTCCTGTCTTTTCAGGGCATGCTTGCTTAATTTATCCATTCTTTGAATGAAACATTAAACTAAGACTCCATCTGCTTAGGGTTACCACCTGTCCCACTTTGTGAGGGACAGTCCCTCTTTGGGCAGTTGTGTCCTGACAAAAAATATTAAAAGTGGCAAATGTCCTGAGATTATAGGACATAATTATGTCCCATATTTTATGTAATAGTTGCATAAAACAGTTATTCCGTATCTAAAATACCTAAATGTTACATGAAACAGAATAAGCAACTAAAATGCTACAAGAATAAGCTTTTATTCAGGCAAAAAAGTTAAGTTCTATCCTTTGTACTGACCATGGGTATGTGTCGGCCTGGAAAATCTGATGTGTGTCCCAAAAATGTCCCACTTTGGCCATCTGAAAAGCTGGCAACCCTACATCTGCCTGAGTTGGTGGTAGCTCACGTGGATGTAAAAGATACCATGACACATATTGAAAAGAGTAGGGGAAGTCCCTGGTGCCTTGGCCAAATTTCCCCTAGACACTGTAAATAAAAAAACTTGCATCTCTCCTGAAAAGAGGCCATTGGCCTAGTGGGGCTAACATGGTCAAAAAAGTGTAAATAATCATCTTTCAGACTGTACATCAAAGGAGCCCTGATTACCTTCCTTCCCCCACCACTGTCAGGTTATGGAAATACCTGAAGAGGGAGAGAAATTTGTGACAGGGTTGGAGTAATTCTTTGTCCTCATGCATTTGGAAACAACTTTCTTCTTTCTGTCATTGCAAGGATGGCAATTTACAGACAGGAGTGAACTTACAAAGACCTTTTTCCTCAAGGTCTCCTAGATCCTAGATAACTTCATCCCTGTCTTGTTATCCACTGATCCACTGTCAACAATCTGGATATCCTGTGACTCTGTCAGTAATCGGGACACAGTCATTGCTTTGGCCATATAGATCTCAGTTGACAGTGCCTTGTCTTTGCTCTTTAAAATTGTATCCAAATTTGCCATAGCCTTCCTTCCAAAAGGCAAGTTTGTTTTAATTTTATGGCGGCATTTACCATCTGAAGATATCTCTGAGGTCAGGAAAATGTCATTGCCTTCACCTTTTCTCTGTCTGTTTTCAAATATTTGATATGGCTATATGACATCATTTTATTTTGTGTTTCTTCTTCCATTTTCATTAAAGGGCTCCTCAGCCCTTCCTCACTTTCTGCCATCAGAATGATGCCATCTGCATATCTGAGGTTGTTGCTATTTCTCCCAGCAGTGTTGATTCCAGAATCTGATAATTGTAACCCACCTTTTTCCATGACCAGTTCAGCATATAAGCTGAGCGAGTAGGGTGACAATATGTCAGAACTGCATTGAGTACTGTGATTACAATCCAAGATTGAAAAAAACAAGAAACTTTTTAGAACCTATTATGCAGTGAGACATGATCGTAATGGCCAGGTCCGGCCTTAGCACCTGCAGGACCCAATTTGAGTCATTTTGGGGGTCCCACAACTCACCCTGTGCCACCCCCTTCAGAGAACCACCCCTCCCCCACATCCTACTGGACTTATTATTTTAGATTTAAATATTAAAGGTTTGCATTATAATATTAAGGGGAAAAGAATGTGTCTGTTTAACTTACATTTGAGAGACATGCTTTTTCCCATATCATCTCAAGAATTCTGGAAAGAGCTAAAATAATGTGTGGAGAAGATAAAAAAACAAAAATCAGGAACTCATTTGAAATATTGATCTTTTAAACTTAGAACTACAACACGTTTTCCACTGATATACGTTTGGAGGATATCAACTTTGAAACTCAAATGTCTTGTCATTATTTAATAAATACAATACACAATGATTTGCCAGAAAACACATTTTACAAGGAAAAGAACAAAATATATGAAACAAAGTCTGGGAATCTGTGAAATTCTAGACACTTGAGAGATATGCCTTTGTTCCCTCTCAATCAAAGAATTCTGGAAAAAGCTAAAAATTCATGGGAGGGGGAATAAAGAACTAAAATCATGGACACGTTAAATATTGCTATTTAAACTTAGCAGGTAGAAAAAGAATAACAGGTTTGCATTGGCATGTATTTTCTGAAGGGTATGAAGTCTGAAACTCAAATGTTTCAGATTATTTAATGACTGCAATCCAAAATATTTTGCCAGAAAATACATTTAATAGGGGCAGACTGAAAAAGAGACAAAAATCTAGACCTTGACCTGATCAAGTCTTTTGATACAACACTCCACTCAGGCATCATAGACAAGCCCAGTAATTTAGGTGTAAACTCTTTTATCACCTGCTGGATAGCCAGCTGGCTCACTGATTAGGGCCCAGGAGGTCAAAATAGATGAGGCCACCTTCACCAAGAGGCCAGTCACTAGTGGAGTCCCTCCAGGCTCGGTACTGGGCCCACTCCTTTTTGGCATCTATTACTCTGAAATGGAAGCAAGTGCTGAAGGTTTATGGCTGACTAAGTTTGTGGATGATTGCAGGCTGGGGGTTATCATTGACTCCTCTGCACACACTAGAAATCTTCCTGAAGGCCTATCTCTGAGTAATAAATGATGCCAAAGCTATGGTCTTAAAACTCAATGCTAAGAAATGCATAATCGTACCCTTGGGAAGTCAATCATCCTGGCTAATTACTATGTTGACAGTACGCCCCTCAGAGTCAGAGTCAACCCAGTAATCAGGGATCTGGGTACAAACGTAGACAATATCCTTACCTTTGACCACTGCAAGGCCACAGTGATTAGGGCAAAGAGGTCATTATCCCACTGTTCTCCGCCCTTATGAGACTAGTCGTAGAGTACAATGCTGCCTTTGCTATGTACCTGACAAGGTATATGCAGCAACTGGAGTGACCTCAGAGGGTCTTTACAAAATGATTACAAGGTGTAACAAACCTGCCTTATGCAGAACACCTTAAATCTTTATCCCTACTCAGTCTCCTATAGATTGCTGAGGGGTTATCTATGCCCTGCTTATAAGGCATCCGCAAAGTCCACATGTATGAATCTCATGCATATTTGTAAGTCAAGCAGTACCAGAAATGCAAGGACTAGGGACATGAATTTTGTCTGCGACTTAAACATAACATGTTAGAGAGAGAGAGGGAGAGGGAGGTGTGTCCTAGAGACTGCCCCTCCTGATCCACTACCGCGGCTTATGCCTGTATATGGAACAAGACCCCATATCCTAGATACCTTGCTCCTCTAAGCTCAATAAGCTCAAGGTTCTAGTCCACTAATCCCATGAGACGATTCTTTAAAGAGGCATGAAGTTGGAATGGGTGTGGGAGCACTGAGTTCAGCAGATAGGCACTGCAAAGTGTGGGACCTCCTGTAGTGATCCATTCAGCCTAAGACCGACCCTGCTTGTTTTCAGAATTACAGTGTAGTTAAGCTTGTTCAGTAAAAGCTATATTTGACATGCTCAATGATTTTTTATTTTTTTTTTTGAGGAAGTTTACCATGTGATCTGCTTAACCAAACAACAGTTTTACTTACTTTATTAATAATCTAATGTGGGTCTGTACTCATTGTTTAAGGGAGTTTAGATAGAGGAGCATCATGTGACATATGCCATTAAAGTGGACTTTGATGGCTTCTTGTTCACTGTTCTTAGTTTGCGGTAATCCTGGTGTGCGCTGCTTAAATTAATAAAAAAAAAATTGAACAAAATAAATTATATATGTTGATGGCAACTTCCTGACAGACTGCTGGGATAGAACCAAGGCACATGCCTATTATATCAGCAAGATTAAATTTGGGAGCTTGGTAAATGGCTGTTGGCATTCCATCAGACTGGTGTTGTGTAACATGGAGGATGGGATTATGCAAGCAAGTGATGATATCCTGGCAGAGGCCAAGGGTGGAATATCACATCAGGGGTATAACACAAAGGGGAGACATGCCTGAATGGCACATTTGAGAGAGCAATATTTGCCTGACTGTTGCTACTGT
Source organism: Protopterus annectens (assembly GCF_019279795.1). Lineage (NCBI taxonomy): Eukaryota > Metazoa > Chordata > Ceratodontiformes > Protopteridae > Protopterus > Protopterus annectens. Next base: position 394,982,362 of record NC_056739.1, on the reverse strand, counting down.
TTTCTCCAACCTTGGTGCTGGAAAACGTCTTGCAGAGCTCCACTGAGAGGTTACAGAAGATTTCTTCTCTGGACAGTATGAATCCAAGATAACTCATGCAGCACTGTCTAAGGATATTATGGTGGAATCATGGGCCAAGTGTAAAGCTTCTCCAAGAGAATGAAAACCATTATGAGAAATTGGAGCCCCCAGTGAAGAGTTTGTTGCTGTATAACCACCTCTGCAGCAGGATAATAACCAGTTTGTTATAGTTCTCTTGTTTCAGCACATATCAGTAGAACAGAAATGACTTCACTCGTCTTGTAGGCTGTGTTTGTTGTCGAGTGGGTGTGGGTGTTAAGCACTGTTACAAATATTCTACTACTATTTCTTTTTATTCCAGTTAATAATAGTGTGAGTCACTTACATTTTACTGCATTGTTTCATGCACATTGGCAATCTTGTCAGAGTCACATTATCCCATCACTCCATTTACTTTGTCCATCATTTTTCGTTTGCTGCTATCCCTTTCAACAAAGCTAAGCTAGGCCTGTTAAAAATTCAGCATACTTGAATGAATGTCTTGTAGTAAACTACTTAAGTGTATTCTTTACTCAATTACCCATTCCATGAGTTTTGCATTTCAAATCAAATACATTTTCCTTAAATGTGTTTTTTGTGTTATTTAAAGTGCCTTTTTATGTTAAACAAGTTAGCTTATTCTGCAGTTTGTATAGTCATAAACTAGATTAAATATACCAGTGAGTAAAACAGTGTTTAAATGATGGAGTACCAGAAGGTGTACATGATATACATACAGTAGAGAGTCAATCATCACAACTAATTGGGACATACAGTAGTTTGGATAATCAAGCTATTCAGATAATCAAACATATAATTGAACCGGATAAGAAATCGTCTAAAATTTTTTTTGCTAAACATTACACAAGAAAAAAATAAAACAAATTTACTGTAAGTACAAAACAGTAGAGTATATTATTGTAGTACAAGTTCAAAAAATGCGCACAAGCAAATATGTATAAAGTTTACATATTCAAATTTTATAATTTTTCCTACCCCCAAAGCTTTGGAAGGCTGAGTTTGGATAACTGAAGTTTTGGATAATCTACTCTATACTGTATTGTATCGCATTCTGTAATGTTACATGACCTGGAGAAAAAAAAAAGAAAGAAGCAAATACTTTAAATGTATTTCTAGAGGAAAAGCTGTGTATATGGTAGTATGGGAACTATAGAGCCTGACTTATATTAGGAGGAATAACGTACTCCCAACAAATGGACAGATAAGCGAGCATCAGAAAAACAGATCAGAAGTTAAATTTGACAGTGTACTGGAGTAATAAAATATAATTTCAGAATGAAGAGAAGGAAGAAAGAGTTATTTAAAGTGCTATGTCTTGAGCTGGCCCTCATCAAGCTCTCTGGTGAGCCATGTTCTGTGTTAACAGTACTAAGGAAAAGCAGACTTCAGTAGGGGATTATATCCCAGTCAATGTGTATAATAGGAAGGGCACAGACACTTACAGTAGAGGCTAGATGGTGGAAACTGTACTGTGCCCTTCCAAAGAACAATCAATACACAAACTACTTGAACAAATAAATGGTTTGATCACAGCTGCAACCCACACACAATTAAAATGCGCAATTTTTTTTTTTTTTTTTGCGGGGGCAAGCGGCCTGAACTCCCCACCCCTTTTGACTTTTATATACTAGGTCTGCAATCACACAACAGTGGAGAATGGAGAAATTCCACATGAGACTGCACAACAGTGATCCTGCAGTACCTAGACATATCGACTCTTTGATTTACGATAGTGTTATAGTTTGTTGTGTTCAGCCATTCAGAATGCAGTCAGCTGGTCCTTGTTCATGCATTGGGAAACCATTAAGCACTGCTTGCTGGAAGTGTACTATGTATTACTAAACATTGTTTTGGAGAAAGTGTACTACAAATCATGAAGGTTTTGTAAGTGGAACATGTCAGTACGTCCTTTAATCAAGAACGCCATTGCTTAACAATTGTTTTGATGACATTTCATAGTGGAGTGTCTTCAGCATCTAAAAACACAGTCCTGTAGGCTGCTACTTCTCTGAGCTGCCACTACAGAGGAAATGCTTACTGGTGGCAAACAGGTAAGAAAAGTCAACTTGTATTTTGCAGGGCTGCTTGGTGCAGTTTTTTAAACCTTGCTTTTCTTTCTTCACAATTGCACATTGGAGAAGCATTGTCTCTGACTTAAGATCCATGGCTTTGGTACAGTCTTGGAGAAGCATTTGATACACACCTTGATTACTGTCTCTCCTGATTTGAACAAGTCAGTGAAGAAGGGGAAAGAGCAAAAATTCCTGATATTTTAGATGGAAAATATATGTTATATATATATATATATATATATATATATATATATATATATATATATATATATATATATATAATGTGTGTGTGTGTGTGTGTATGTATGTATTTATATAGATATACGTATGTATAAAATCACATTAAACTATGGTGCTATATCTTAGGAGACTTAAAAGTTAAAAGAAATAAATGATTCTAAAATAGAGTTTTGTTACAAATAAATGTAAAAAAGCAGGTTGTTTGCATTAGCAAAGGTTCTGTTGTTTCCTAGAAAGTCTCACATTTCAGTAAAATGGCCATCTTAAAGCATCTAAAAAGTATATCTCTCAACTGTCCAGAGTTTCGCACAATACCCAAATTTGTTGCATCTTATTTTTGGCTTGTTCCTCATAACATATGTGGTTTGCTGGAAAATCATAGAATGAAGTCACTAAATAATGACAAGACATTTGAGTTTCAAACTTTATATTCAAAATGCATGCCAGTGTAAAACTTATTGTTCTAGCACCTTTCTTTGTTTTTATAAGAGCAGTATTTAAAATCTGTCCATATTTTTGGGTCTTTGTTCCCTATTATTTTTGCCTTTGTCCCGATTTCTTATGCTAAGAGGTTGAGACTTATGCAGAAAGGAACAGCCTTGAATCCACATTACATTTCCTGCTAGGAACCTCTAGAGTAGGAAAACATCAGCTGTGCTACCAATGTCTAAAATACTTATTTGGCATGTCCCCTTCAGAGCATGATTACTTCCTTGCACATCTCTGGTTGTTTGAAAAACATTTTGTACCCTTCTGTCTACTTGTGCTCCCTACTCTCCTACTGGGGTACACTGAGAAACAAATGGCTGTGCTCATATTTCAGAATTCTCTAGCCTGACAAACTCCTGAAGGAGCTGTTTTTTAGTAACAATTTAGATTTCCACAACATTGCCTTGGACTTTAAAATAATATAATTTTTATCTGTTTTCACAAAAGCTTAATGTGTGGTATAATATTTTCTATGATCAGTGTAATAGAAAACAGATCGAAAAAGGGTTTGATGCTAAGAATATATGTTTGGTTTTCCTCCAGATATAGTATCTGTTTATGTTTTATTGGAGATGATGCTTAAAGGAAAGATACTCTGATCATGAGGTAAAAAGAAAACAATTCTTTCAGGAATGCTAATGATTATCATTTTATGAAAAACATAACCTGGTGTAATTAGCTAGTGTAATACTTTCTGTGTATTTAGTGTGTTACATATTTCATTGACATGGCTTCAGTTAAAACATATTAGAAGAGACAGAGTGTGGAACTAACATGCAATTTCGGAAAAAAAATATAAATATGTACCATTTCTTGAATATTGAATTTGGTTCCATTTCATGTTAATGGCATTTCTTTACTTAACAAAACCCCTCAATAATACTAATGACATTTGTTTAATTAAAAGAAAGCGGAAATAACTTTTGTGCTAATTACTACTACTCCTTAAAAATATGCTTTCTTTTTTTAATCCTTTTACCAACATTGTTCCAAGTGTCTTCCCTATATATTTATTTTATATTTTCCTGATAATACATTTCAGTGGTCAGTATCAGAAGATTAGTTTAATGTAAAACTCAGAAATAGAGGACCAATCTAGCCTGCTATAAAATCCAAATAGCAAGCGCAAACCTGAACTGAAAAAATAAATAGCCTGATAAACACTGTGCCGCTGTAGCAGTTCACACGAGAAACACTTTAATAAACAAGATTAAGCACTTTCTTCCACAAAATTGTAATAGACGACTTCAGAATCTAGTTTCTTGCTTAAAAAGTCTTAAATTCATGCGTTGTGGGTCACATGATTAAATCTGTCCTGCTGTCTCTTCTGTTTTGATCGGTCATATTTCTTTTTAACATTCATTCTTGGGCTCTTTCTGTCTTGCTCAGTTCTCTTCATATATTCACAATCTGCTAGTCATTCATTGCCAACTGCTCTTCCTCAGATTCCCATTTACTGCTGTTTTTAACGTATATCATTTCCCATGATGCTCCTGCTTACGTGCTGACTCTACTCTCAACATTTTGTATGTATATAGACAAAAAAGTAAACTGTTATATTTTTTGTGCTCTTGCCAAAGGATAAGGATGATGAGTGATTTTCGTTTCCTAAGTATGAGCATCTGCGTATTGTTTTTTAAATGCGAGAACACAGAAGAGTCCCCATTAACTATAATTAAAATAAGGATATGTGTTATGATGCCTTAAATGAAAAAGGGTAGGTGAGCCCTGCTTAATAAGACACAGAGAGGAAAAGTTAACTCTTTCCAAACTGAGGTTTGGCAGCTGATTTTGAAAACTTGTATATGGACATATTCTCTGCTGTTGTGCAAAAGAAAATGAACCATTTTTTAATCTTTTTTTTCCTTTTTATTGACATGTCACATATAAAGCATTGAGCAAGCAAAGATGGAAAGGTAGTGAGTGAAAGAATAAATTATATTTATTTCAGAAATCAGACTTAATTAAATGAGGAATAGCTGCATAAAGTGAATTTATGGTTATAGGTGGTGCTAGTCAAAGCAAAATGCAAATTGGGTGCTTATTATTCCACTAGAAGTAATTTGCAGAGGTGTAAAAGGGAACACCAGCAGCTGATCACCCCTACAGCTGCCTCAGATGTCATTATTTATGCTATAACTGGTGATGCAACTGTGAGGTGAAAACGTGCAGGCCTGTGGCTATGGGTGTGAGTGAGCGGCTTCCATCTCAGCCTTAGAGGTATCACTACAAGACCATCATAGTGGCCTGTGTTTTATTGCTCAGACATGCTGCTGCCAAAGCTTCAGTGGCTGTGAAATACTTTTAACATGCTCATCCCTTTGCTATTCCATACAATGTATAATAGAAAAGCATTTTAAACATTTTGCGCTATGTGTATATGATGTCATATAGTATAAATTATGACAGCATCAGCAATGGAGAATAACACTGGGAGGTCAGCAGTGCCATGGATATGTCTACAAGCATGACAGCATTTTTACATCGTGACATATGACAGTTGTTCCTTGTCTGTGCTCTTGGCTAGCTGATGTTCTGATCCTCCTTTTTGAAAAATTGCCACTAAATCTGTAGACAGCTTACGTCTCAGTAGAAGGAGGTGGAGCTTTATTATTAATCTATTTTGTGAAGCAGTGGGGCCATCTGAATAACACCTTCTGGTGGCAGGTAACTGGACAGGAACACAATACAGGTAAGTTGGCTGGTATACACCAATTAAACTTCAACAGTTTGGAAGCATGCAACAGCTGTATCAAGTATTTATAGGTCAGGTATAACTGTGATAATTTACTGTATTAGTAGTAATTCACGCTAGCAGTCCAAAATAAGTCAATGGAATTATTGAAACAAATCAGAAAATGTCCTTTTCATATGTGGAATAACAGTGGTCTTAACTGATTAAAGTTTTACTGTTACTTTGCAAGCTATTTTCCCTACTTGTGAACCATCTACTGTTTATAAACTGATTTGGTAATGAAGAATACTAGCTGAGAGGTTGCACTGAACCCCATATACTGTACTAGCCATCTTCTTGTCTTGTGCAATATCCCTGACAATTTAGTACCTGAGCTCCTGACCTTCTTTTTAACTCCTTCGTCCCTGCTTCTCAGAGGAATTGTAGTACCAATTTATTTGTTTACTTCCTTTTTAAGATCGTATTTATATTAACCCACAAGCCTTATGGTATTATGAGGTAAGGAGTGGAATATACATGTGCCATGCACCATAATAGTCCAGGAGTGGTTCATAGCAACATCACACATCTAAAACTAAATACTAGAGCCCTATCTGTGCTATTTCTGAAGTATCAAAAATGTCTAGCAGGAAGTGAAGAGGATTAAGTCTCTGAGCTGTTATTGAGTTGCTCCCTATAGTCAGGGGTGCAGGGTTTGGTTTCTTACACATCCCTTTGCCAACTGCATGACTGTGAGGAAGTCACATGACCAAACAGTACTTTGAGGTTGCCCATGAAAAGAGACACTTGTGTCCAGTGAGCTTACAGGTGTATAAAATAAAACTGAAAATACACAGAGTAGTACAGATGAAGGCATAGTAAACCATGTTTCATCAACGGCATCATTGCATCCCTTTACTAGGTGGACTCCCTGCAGTTTCCAGCCATGTACTTCTGCACCTTTAACTTTGCTTGACTGTGTTACCCTTGAATCTTTTGATAATTTGATCACATTTATAAGTGACGGTTTACGGCTCTGTTTGCATCATAAACTCTGTCAGTGATGTTTTATAATGTGTGAACTAATTTCGAACTCAACTTGTTTTGTCTTTCAGGACTTAACAAATAATTTCTACTCAATAGTAATGTCATGTGTACATGTGGCGCAGTCATTATGGCACATGACTTTTTTCTACCAGCAATTTTACGGCATTTTTAACCACCTTCCTTGAAGTACTTTAAACCTGTATCCATGCTTAGGATTACTTTCCTTATGCCATGTACACTCAGACTGATTTTGCATTGTCTTGCAAGATTTGCTTACATGGGGAAGACAGAATGAGTCCTGCTGCAGAGGTGTGCATACTAACACACATGCATGCACATGCACACTCACTCTGATATGCACACAAGTGCTAACATAACTAGCTAAGCCTATAATAGTGCAGTTGACTAAAATGTTTAAAACACTACCTGGCAGAAATTGGTTTATACATGTTGATTTATTTTTATAAGATGGATAGCTATATGGCTTACAAATAGGATGTGGCAAGTATCATACAGCAGTTGGACAGGTGAAATTCTTGGTTATAGTCAGGGTGTCCCACAGGGGTCTGCCCTAGGCCCTTACTTGTTAAGATTGTATCTTTCATAGGTATATTTTTCATCTGAGGTGTTCTACAGTCTGTATGAAGATGACCTGGAATTGGGTAAACTGATTGCATATGTTACAGATAGGGCATGTCTGCAAAAGAACTTGAACAAATTTGACCATTTGAGCACAGGACAATAATATGCTGATAAATACATTAAAAGCTAAGCATATGTGATTTGGGAGGCATAAATTGAAAGGTGAATATTTAATACAGCACACAGTGATTGAAACTGTAGATTCATTTAAGGATCTGGGTATATGGGTATATCCAGCTTTGAGTTTTTCTAATCATAACCAATTGGTTAATGCTAGTTATAAAACTATAGGTTATATAAAAATATTTATAAAGTCTTGAAAATCAGAAATGGTAGCGTCATTATTGTTAGTTACATTAGACCCAAACTTGAGTGTGGAATTACAATGTAGAAACCTTATAAGAAAACAAGCATGAGTAAACTGGAAAGAGTGCAGCAGAAATATATTAAGGTCATCCATGGATGTGAAAATTGAAGTTATTGTGAAAGACTAAAATATGTGAACTTGTACAGTGCCTCTTATAGATATTTAACAGGAGATCTTATTCGGGTATGTAGGGCGTTTAGACACAACTATCTCTGGGAATGTCTGGAGTTATCAAATAGTAGTAGAGAATCCTTAGAACCTATGTAAAAGATCCTTTAGGAATGAGAAGTGTATTACTTGGCTCTCTGAGAGAGCAGCTGATACTTGGAACAGACTACCAAACTACTTTAAAGCAAGAACTAGTTTAAAACAAGCATTAGTTTAGATGTTTTTAAGAACAGCCTGACCACTTATTGTGGCAACAACTATTTTGGTATATTGGCAGTCTAGAAGGGCTTTAATACCTGTGCTTGAAATATTTGTATGTGTATTAGACTAACAACCACTAGAACCATTATAAGCCAAGCTGTGCAATCCAAATGTGTCCCTTTGTCTCTCGGACTTTTATATTGGGGGAGGGGTTAAGTTATAGGACATTGGTAAAGGTTATATAGAGGGAATGTGTTAGTTAGGACATAGCTTACTGTCTGCCTCTGTTCATCAGAAACATGGGATCAGACCCGGGGTGAATTTCTAATTTCCCATCTACTGATGAAGGTTATGCTTTATTTATTTATTTATTTATTTATTTATTTATTTATTTATTATGTTTGTTATGCTTAAACAAGGTTAGGGTAGGGAAGACCTCTGCTTCACATGGATGGGAGGGCTATTCCAGAGATTGAGAACCCTCTTAGAAACATATCTGTCTCACTAGCATGTGCTATTTATTTTGAAAGCAAAATTTAAATCCTTAGAGCTAATATTTCTGATGCTGTTTGCTTTGTGAATGTGCAAGAGGTCCGTCAGAGCTGGATCCAGGTATGCCTTAGATGCCCAGAATGTATGACCTCTCAGTAGTCTGTAGTAAACTGAGTATGGAGAAAGCTTTACAGTGATCTGCATAGGACAGTAGGCTTGTGCCAAGGATTCTTTTGGTATGGAACATTTGTGGGCATTCCAGTTGTTCCAAGTGTCTGGTCAAAGGGGGCATTACACTTGAAGATGGATCTGATGATAGCCAAGTGGAGTGGCAGTATGACTTTCCTGGTCCTGCATGACATGCTTTTACTAATAAGTTGAGTGACACAGAATGATTTTCTTACTACCTTGGCCACAGTTTGGTCAAACTCCTGATTACTGTCTACATATGTTTCCAAATCTCTGCCAACTCTTAGGGGTGTTTTGTCAATGGCATAATTTACCTGGTTGGGCTGTTTTCCATAATGTACTGTAATGCATTTCTTGGCATTGAATTTTAGTCCATGACTTTGGCATTAGTCATTTGTCTGTATAGACCATCTTGTAAGATGTTAGTATCATGGAGGAAATCTATGACAGCTCCCAATTTGCAGTCATCTGCAAACTTGATCAGCCAAAAGCCCTTGACATTAGACTTGACTTCTGAAAAGTAGATGCCAAAGAGGAGTGGGTCCAGCACAGATGCTCTGAGGGACCCCACTGGTGACTGGTCTCTTTGTGGAGATGGTCTCACCAATCCTGACTTCCTGGGTCCTGTCTGTGAGCCAGCTGGCAATCCAACGTGTAATGTAGGAGTTTATGCCCAGGTCAATGAGTTTGCCAACAATTCCCAAGTGAGATATTCTACTGAATCCCTTAGCCAGGTTGAGGTAGGCAGTATGCACCATTTTCCCCTCATACATTGCCTTGGTGACCTTCTCAAAGAAGTCCACCAGATTTAGTAGGCATGACCTTCCTTTGACAAAGCCAAACTGGGTTGGGTCCAATGTCTTGAGGTTGCCTATCTCTTTGTTGATCATTTCAGTGATGATTCATTCCATGGCTTCACAGATAAGACTAGTCAAACTAATTGCTCTGTACTTACTGGGGTCATTTGATGGTTCACCCTTGCAAAGAGGGATGACTGTTGCCATCCTCCATTCACATGGGAAAAGGCCTGTTTTGAAACTATAGTTAAAAAGTGACTGGAGTAGCCGTGATAGGTCATGTTTCATATTATGTAGAAGGCATGCCAAGATATGTTCTTGGCCTTAGTCAGTGCCATGAGGACTTGTTTCCTGTTAATAGTTGGGGTCATTATGCTTGTAGGGGGTTGGGGTGAGTCAAGGGGTAAAGTTTGAGTTGAATTTGTCAGCCAGCAGGTTTGCTATGTTGATGTGCTCAGCAAAAGTGGCACCACGGACCAACAGTTCAGCACACTGCTTTATGTGCCTTTTGAGATTTCAGACCTAGCTGTAAAAGGCCTTGTGGTTGTCTTTTGCCTGGAAGTCTTATCTAAGCATTGAAACTGGCCTTGTTGGGCTTAATTAGCAGTTTCAGTTTCCTATATAGTTTGATGAAAGAGTTCTTGGCTTTAATTGAGTTGCTGTTCGTAATTTTAGCCATGATTGTTTTTCTTTTGTTGTATAACCTGTTTAGATTAGGATTCCACCAGTGTGTTTTCTTTTTTGCGTTGGTTGTGGTCTGTCTTCAGGTATGAATAGCAGCCTCTATGCATGTATTTACATGGTTGTTCGGGTACCTAGAATTTTTATTTAAACACTCTTAAACTTTGTATGCATACCTCTTGTTAAACCAGTACTGTAGTAAAGTGGTGTGAGCAGTGGTTTAACAAGAGGGATGCATGTAAACTTTAGGAGAGTTTAAAGAAAATCTAGGTACCCTGAATAACTATGTAAATGCTTACAAAGAGGCTGCTATTCCTACCAGAAGACATAAGCAGGAAAGTTGAGCCCCCTACATCCCACAAACCCTAATTATATGTACTAACTCTGAGATCACAAAACAGCAGGAAAAGGGCAAATTCCCAGACCCTGCTTTATTGCGATCTCTGGCATCTCCCACCGAGCAGCTGACAGCCAGCAAAACAAAGAAACAGAACATTTGCGCTTACTAACTGCAACCATATAATCACATATTGTTGGATTTATAACCTCTTTAGTGCACATCTTCTCTCATGGTGAAGTTTGGCAAACTCTGTACCCATAAATAAATTGCAGTTCCATGTCACACAGTGCCAGATGCTTTGGTCAGGTCCAGATATGTCACATACTCCTTTCAAAGGTCTATTTCTCTGGTCAGTTAGTCACTGAAGCTGTCATTTAATACAGATGTGTAAGGAGACACTACTGTGTGTGAACAACTTGCTTCTTTCTGCCCCTGTGTGAGGTCTCTGAGAGAAGAGATCAGTTCCTGTGGTAACACACAATGTCAGAACATGCTGTACACCTAATGCTTAAAGTTCATGTCTGCCACCAGCTCTGTGGCATCACTGAGGTTACTACTCTGGTGTGTGGAGTGGTTGCTGCTCTGGTGTGTGAACTGGTAGGCCTTGAACTGACTGCATGTGCACTGACACTGCTAGTTCAGCTTATGTGTGTGTGTGTGTGGGGGGGGGGGGTGTCAGACAGTGCTACAGACGCCAGTAGTTCATGGAGCATCTGTGGGAAGGGAGTTGGGACAACAGAAGTTCAGTGTTTGAGGGTAGTGGCTGATGGATGTTGCAGAGACATCACTAGTTAAGTGTGTGATGTCAGAGGGTGCTACAGAGAAGCCAATAATTTGGTATATGTCAGCTGGGGGTTAAAGATTGATACAGTGATAACAGTATTTCATTGTGTGGGTTAGAGGGTGCTACAGAGACACCACTAGTTCAGTTTTTGTTTGTGGCAACATCAGAGGGTGCAAGAGAAATAACCAGTAGTTCAGTGTTAGAGTTTTTGGGGGTGTAGAGCATTCTACACAGGCACAAATAGTTCAGCATGCAGGTTGGGGGAGAGTCAGAGGTACAACAGAGATGCCAGCAAGATCAAGTTTGTGTGTGTGTTTTGTGTGGCTCAGAGGGTGCTACAGAGACATCAGTAGTTCATTATGGGATGGGTCAGAGGGCTCTATGGAGACACTTGTAGTACATTGGATAAGGGCAGGGGGTGCTAGATTTGAACTGAAAAGCTGTGGAACTTTACATGTAGTAGTGTCAGTGATGCAAAACACAGCATGCTCGGCGCTGGTGCAGAAGGCTGTGGGTTCTTTTCCCACACCAGGTAGATAAATTGCTGGTATTGCAGTGCAGTATAAGGGGGTCCTGCATTTCTGAGTGTTCCATCCTTCATTTGAGATATTAAACTGAGGCCCTGTCTGCTTGACTTAGAGGTAGCTCAGGTGGATATATAGGATTCCATGTCACCTATCAAATAGAGTAGAGGAAGTACCCTGATGCCCTGGGCAAATTTCCCTAGTAGTATAAATAAACACTTTGGGTCTCCCCTGAAAACAGTCTACTAGCCTAGTGGCTCTAACCCATTTAACAAAGGACAAATGAATAGATAATAAATACTTTACCAGAATGTCTTCCTTAATCGTTGAAGATAGACTAGAGCAGGACAATAATATACTATTCAACTAACATCCATTTTTTCTAAAATACATTTTGCAGGTTTTCTTCCCTACAGCATTTTGAATAAAATGTGGATGTTTATTAAGAAAAAGCAATATTTTGCAAATATATTCCCTTAACTATTTATCAGTGCATTGCGCACTGTACATTTGTTACAGAATCTGTACCATGGTATGCAATTTAAAGCCACATTTTGTACATGTGAATTTGTCTCATAATTACACTTGATAGAAGTATACCTAGGTTGTAAAAGAAGCCGGAATTTTGAGAGAATGGAAAAAAAGTACAGGCATAGTGAAAGACAATGACTACAAACAGAGTTGGTGGCTACGAATACTGCTGTCTGCTAAATAATTTTCCTGTTCCTTGTCCACACATATGACGTCTGACACCGCTAAGTGCATAAGAAAACAATCCGTGCTGTTGTTTTAGTACTTGCAGTGATTACCAAGGCTACTAACTGTAAAATAAAAAAAATTGTGCTGTCATTTCAGTAGTCTTTCTAATTGCAGTAATTTTTCTAGGGTAACATTTTGCTGATAATACACTTTATTCTCTGTTAAGTGACCTCAGGATATGCTTTCCTTCCCCCCGAGTATCTTTGTTGCAGTGACAAACTAGAAATGGGGCCACTGCAGTCTTGCCCAGCAGTTTTACTCACTGCCTTCTGAGCTCTTTCCTTGCTGGTTCCAGCATTTTATGAATGAGGAGGGGTCAGGCAGCAGCTGGAGTTATTGATTGCTACCTGAATGATTTGTGCCCTTCACCTTAGCAGCCTCCTACTCGTCTCGCTCCCCAGGGATAGAGCTGTGAATCTTTACTCCTCATTCTGTGTGCCTCTGCCAGCACATGCAAAACAAGCATTCGGTACAAAGCCTGCATGTGGAACCAGGATGCAGCGTGGCTCTTTGAGGTGTGGGCTGGGAGTGGGCAAGAGGTATGGAGGCATTTCTAACACTAACATTCACATGGGAGCAAATTAGAGAAATGCAAGGCACTCTGGCTGCTCGTAGGGATTTACTTTCACAGGACAGCAAGTTGCTCAGTCAGCTGAGTGGTGAAACTGGTTCAGCTGAGAAAGGATGCTGAAGTTCCGTGCAGATCGACGAATGGGGTAAGACATATGCATGCTTATTTAAAAAAAAAAAAAAACACAGAGAGAAGGAAAGGAAGAAATTACTTGTACCAAACCTTCTGAATGTACTTTCATATCTTGCTAAGAAAATAGCTTTCCTTGGGTCAGTGTCTCTTGCTGCATTGCAGAGGTTTTGTGATGCTTTGCTGAAAAGAAGCAGTCCTGAACAGCTGGATTTGATGAAGAGGTATAGAGAACATGCGCTGAGCAATCATAAGAGGGAGAAAGAGTTAATTAGTGTTCCCTGATAATCAGCAGAGCTTGGCAGGCTGAGAGAGGCTTCTGTCTATTTTGATCTCAAAGGAAATGTCTGCTAAGACATAGAACAACTCAAATTCTGAACTTTCAGGATGAAATGAAAAAGCGAGAGAAAGTTAAGCAAGCAAAGTAGTATACAGTAACTGAGAAGTAATATCCTCTAATTTGATGTGAGATAGGAAGAAAATCCAGTACTGTGAAGTCTCTGATCACTTTGGAGATACTTTTAATATAATCCTTTGTATTTGCCGATTGGTGCATGCTGCATTTAGTTAGCTAGTGAAATAAGTAAAAGCTAAAGCAGCCTACCTGCTCTGTAGTTGTGATAAGTCTATATCTTCCATGCCAAAGCCTTGAATAAGTTTCTGTTCAGCTGTGGGAGTGTAAGTGCCTTATAAGTAAAACGGGGTTGGTTGCTGATGGGCATTATTTTGTGTTGCTCTGTACTGCAAAAGTTTGTAAAGAAGATAATGTTCCTTTATGTTTTGCATTGTAATGTATAGTATGGTGAGAGGGCTGGTGTTCTAGCAGTAGGCGAGGCATGTCATGAATACTTCTCGAATGTACAAGGACCCTGGTCTAAAAATAAGTAGTTGTTCTGCTAACATTTAGAATTGAATGCATGTGCAGAATTGTAGTAATAGCTGCATTGTTGCATGCAATCCTACTTACCAGGTATATCTGTAAGTGAAGTACCTTTATTTTAGGCGGCAACATTATTTCAGATAATCCAGGAATAAGATATTTTCAATTTTCTGTCAGGTCTCTCTCTCAGGAAATTTACACTGCTGCTGCTCCATAAGCAGCTGAATGTCGGGCCTGATGATAGCAATGATCCTGGGACCATTACTTCCCCCAACACATACACACACATGCAAAATGAATCTGTTAAACGCCCTGCTGCATAATCCTCTTAAATGTTGTTTACTGTACTGTGCTAATCCATTTTCCAGGGTAGCAAAATACAGTAAGGTGATGCAATCACTTTTTCTATGCACTAGGAAAACACAAAGCTTTGTTTAGTATTCACATGTGTACTGCTGAACTTTTCTTCTCCAAAATGTGTGGTAGTGTTGGTAACATGCAGTCAGACTATATTCCATATGAGAAAACTCGGGGACCATACTTCTCAATCTTTTACTGCAAGAAATCTGGACAAAGCCAAAAGTAATGAGGGGACAAAACCCCAAAAGTATTGGAATATTTTAATTATTGATCTTATAAAATAAGAAAGATGCTAGTGTAACAAGTTTTGCATTAGCATTCATTTTCTGATGGCTAGATGTCTGTAACTCAAATCCATCCGTCTACAACCCCCTTTTCCCATTTTTGTATATGTGGTCAGGGTGTCACTTCACCAGCAACAATTATCTAGAGCCAAGGTTTACACCGCCGGGTGGCAAGCCCTGCCATGGTAGTTATTCACACCACACACTTGCAAGCATACTCACACCGGTGGCCAATTTAGAGTGCTCAGTTCACCTATTGCATGTCTTTGGAGTGTGTGAAGAAACTGGAGCACCTGGAGGAAACCCACATGAACACAGTAAGGACATGCAGACTCCACACAGAAGGCACCCCTGCCGAGAATCGAACAGGGGAACATCTTGCTTTGAGGAGATAATGCTATTCGTTGTGCCGCCTCTGAATGACTGTAATTATTTAGTATCTTCAGTCCTCAAGGACTTGCTAAAAAAACACAAATTTTATGAGGAAGAGATGAAAAATATTAGGTGAAAATCTGGACAGTTTAGTAGTATGCTTGGGACTGGAGCAAAGTAAAGAGCAATAAAATGCAGTAAGATTTATTGTGCTTATGGATTACATGATACCATAAGTAATTATGATGCTATGGAGGATTTTGTTAACTAAAATGAGTTTTGTATCATATATACTCTGCAGTGAGATGTATACTGCCAGGTTTAAACCTCAAAGATCCAGGTTTGTTTCCCAGACCTGGTAACTGATGCATTGAACTGTAGCACAACATTTTGTTAGGTCAAACCTTCTCATTAAAATTCAAGTGCTTCACACATTTTTATCTATTTTTTTTTTATGCTGGAAAAACTCTTATGGATGACTGTAGGAAAATGAAGAATGTGGCAACATGTATGGCATGTTATAAACGTGTAAAAGAAATTTATGAAGATGATAAAGGTAGCTATGATGTAGCATGCATGCATAATTTCTGTTTTTCTGTTGTTTTGGTATGTAATTCATATCTGAGCTCTGAGTCAGATATCTGTATTGGCATGAAGATCATCAGACAATTTAACTTCCTTCCACAAACTCTTCTTATGCATCCACAATGACCCACGTCTGAATGTACAGATATAAAAAGAATGGAAGAAAAAGTACTGTCTTGTTATGGCTGCGGGTATGAATTTCCACCATCCACAACATATCCTTAGCAGAATGCAGCAGAGTTATTGGAAACATTTATTCCCTCAAAACTCTAATAGCGGGAACATGTGACTAAGAGACCTTATTAACCCCTGGGGTACAGCAAACGTATTGGGCTAACAGCAAGTATACCTGTTTATTGTGGGGAGGCCGTGAACAGTTGTCATGGAGGCTTGTAGCAAACCCATCTCCACACCTGACCATCTCCTGAAAAAAGGGACAGGAAGAGGTACTCCATTTTTCTCTGTTACTTAGGGTTAACATAGAGGCAAGTCAAAGGGGCATAATATGTCAAGGGCTGACTTTTCTCCCCCACAACAACATCAATTGCCACCAAACTAATGTCCTTCCAAAACAGAGCTCAGGCAAAGAGAGGGAGGTACTTAATCTTCTAGAGGGGACGACTATCAAGGGGTCCTTCCATACAAGCAAGGATTTTAATATTATTCTGCATTCTTTTTTAGTGCCAAAGAAATCCAAGTACCTCAGGCCACCCTTAGGTTTAGATGGCCTCATCATATTCATTCCAAAATAGTGCTTTTACAGGCTGAATCCTACTGTTAGACAAACATATTGTGCATTATACAACACCAGATAAATATAATACAGCATAGCACACACAGTACACATGTAACAGAAGAAAAACATTGTTTATAGGACAGAGAATCATCTAGCAATCTGAAGATTCAATAACAGTAGCAGGATTAACAAAAAAATGTGTAGTGACAGAAAAAAAAGGACTAAAGACAAAGTAGGATTTTCTGGTAGCAAGCAGGCATTCGGCAGTACACTGGTTCAGCATTTAAAAAGTAAGTTAATACTTAGAAAAAAAATTAGTAGACGAGATGTATAAAAAGACATGTACAAGACATTAAAGCTAAAACTATAATTATGCACTCAGAAAGATAATGAAGATGGGATAAGGCTGCCGTCTGCTATAGGCAGATGTCTGACACTTAGCTTATGATCCCTTTAAATCAATGTATCAAAGTACTTATTCAAAACAAATCCACTAACCACCAAGGTCCCAATAAACCTGTGGGAAGGGGACCCAGAGACAGAGAGATAGAAAGAGGTTATTCATTTATGAGATTGTCATCATCGGACTTAACATATTTGTTTTCTAGGGGTTGACCTAAGAATAACAAAACACATAAATAAAATTACAATTTAGTATAAAATGATCTTGTCAGAAAATGTTTTGCGTACATCATAGTCATACAAATACTTAAAGTGTGTAAAAAGTAAATATAGTTCTAGGGAATATGTCTTCAACTTTTTCAACCTTATTTCTGCTTCTGATAGAGTTGTGTAGATTCCACTAACAATCTGAATGAATCATTTCAGTTAAGTTGTGATGGTTTAACTGAACAGTATTATTTTGTCAAATATAATATATAAACATACTTCTCTGAGTAGTAATGTTTTCAAATACTGGATACGGCAAACACATTAAGCTCCAGATAATGAATATCATATGGGCTGGATTTATAAAACTTTTAAAAACTAAGTGAATTTGTGTGACAAGTTGCCACATGTAGGATGTGCATGATTCTGAAAACCGAGGTACGTGATGGTGAGGCCAAATAATATGGCTGACTGTGTTGTAATGACTGTATAATCAACAACTACATATGATAATAAGGCAAAACAAGATGGTGTAGCAATTCAGAAATGTTTAAATTCCTTGCAGTGATGCTGCACTCACCTTAGATTTGAATTTGGCCCTATACCTCTGTTCAGGCTGAGTACATTGAGGTTGCTGCAGCCATTGTAAATTTGTATATGCAGGATACTCTTATTGCAGTGCTTTGCCCAGCCATTAGCAGTGTTGTCCCTGGTGGTACAGGGAAATCAGATCATCCTTAACATTTCATGCCCTCCACTGCACTGACATAGTGCAGTGCAGTGGAGGGCATGAAATGCACTGACATAGTGGACCTGTAGACAGGGACACTGTATAGACTGTGTTGAGCAGTAAATGTATTTATTTATTTATTTACATTTGTTGACCGGGAGTGTCCGACTGGACGTAAGTTGATTTTCAGTGGAGGCCCGGGGAGAAAAGCTCCACAGTTAAAATAAACAGACAGTAGTTACATTGGATTACATAGTGATTAACAATTTAACATCACAATTACTTACAACATATTTACAGATGAAGAACATAGTACATCAGTAGACAACTAGAATCTTTATCTGTGAAGTACATAACAGACATTAACAAATGTTACAATAAGAAGTTTTTGCTGTATAATAAGTACTAGGCTTATGAGCATCTGAGCTTGCTATAATCAAGGTAGTTAGTGGAGTGGAAAGAAAGGTAGTGGTTGGATGGGGTGGGTGATATTACAGTGGGAGGTGCAAGGGCATAGCCAGCATGTTTTTAGGTGTGCTTTTAGTAAAGTTTTGAAGTGGGTGCATGATGGTACAGAGGTAATTGTGGGTGGAAGGGAGTTCCATAATTTGGCTATGGTGCAAGAGAATAGTGCTTCACCAGCAGAGTTATTGGCTTTAGTGATCTGCAAGTGATTTTTGTTGCTGGATCTTAGTGGTCTGGTGGTGCAATAGGGTTGGAGTAGATTCTGGAGGGATGGGACATTTAGAGGATGGTTTACTAGTTTGTGGGCGAGTGAGAGTTGATACCACTGAAGGAGGTGAGGGAGTTCAAGCCAGCCCAGGTTTAAGTAAAGCATCCCATACCAGCATTATTAGTGTTACAGATATTCAGTGTCAGGCAGGGCACTTCCATAGTACTGGTGTTGGTTAAAGCATCACCCGTGAATACACCAAAACAAAAACAATATCCAGAGTAAGTAGGACCCTGCACCACAACAACACATCCAACTTGTATCCTTGCATCTATAAAAAGATGATAACAAGTAATAACCTAGCCATATGTTATGCAGATGGAAGTGAAACTTAGATCTCATGTGTGCCTATCTGATATGGGTCAGATGTTCTAAACTTGTGACTTAGAGGTAAGGATGGGCTGACGCTCTTGATACTATAGCATAGGACTATATACTTGAGGCATCTGCAATTGAAACCCTTTGTGGCCAGTCCAGTTCTGTCCCAACATCCAGTACTGCATTATGGGACTCTGTGGAGGTGGCACCACTTCTAAGCAAGGCCAGAAACTCCTCTGTCTCCATAATGGGTGGTTTGATAGATGGCCCACCAGCTGTTGCATCCGAAGACTTCTTTGAAGAGAAATGCAACAAGAGATGGTTGGTTAATAAAAGACAAAAACAGTAAAAAGCTGAAGGACAAATGAAAATCAATGTATTTCATGGTTATGAATTCTTATTAATTTAAAGAAGTGCTTGAATACTTATGAACAGGTGCCGAATGTTATATTTTACAAGGTAAAGGATTTTCTTTCTTTCTCTACTTGAGATGGTTACTAGTTCCCTTTTTAAAATGTTAGAGTTTGGTTCTTTTAACTATATATGAAATTAAAGCCTCTTATTTTCATTTAGAGTTTCAAAGGTTAAACTTTTCATTTTTTAAAAGTTAATCATTATTATGATGAAACTTATGTTAGGTGGCACACTTTCTGATATCTTGGCATAGTTGAGTAATGTACTATTACATATAATACAAGATGCAACAAATGACACTAAACAGGCATGTTAAGTTACATTCTGGGCTCTTAAAATGGTCCAGTAGTGTGCTACTGATAGTATAATTGCCATGCAATAGCACCCAGGAAAGACATGTTATGTTGTAAACAAAGCATACAAAATATAGCATTTTACTTATGTAAAAGTTATTATTGTAATGATATCAAATAGAGTAGCAGTCACACTTTTACAAGTTAAACCTGGAGCACACATAACTGTCATTATTTTAATGCAAGTTTATGTGCTATGTCTCCTTTAGAAAATAACAGTCTGCTTTATATTAAACATCTCACACAAATAGTGCTTACTGAACCATAAATTCTAATTCTTTTAATACAATAGCTTTTAGTGGTTAAAATACTTTGAAATGTTTGTTGTTTTTAGAGGTTTGGAGGGGTTTGAGGGATTGATGTGTGATGTAGAGGTGGCTTGGATTAATTTGCAAGCATTGTTATGTGAATTATGACTGATGGACTTCATTTTTAAGCCCTTGTCATGAAAACCAGCTTGAAACAATACAGAGTCATGAACACTTTTGTGGTGCTGTGGGAGTTCCGAAAATTCTAAGAACTATCCAGGTTACTTCTTCCTATCGAAAAGTACACAATCACAATATTTTGAGCCATATGCTAAGATGTCAAAGAATACAAGTCAGATAAGGAGCAAAAGCTAAATGCCAAAAAATGTATAGTCATACCCTTTGGGAAAAACAAGGTAACCCCTAATTACCACATAGGTGGTAATCCATTAAACACAGAAGAAGTTATCAGGGACCTGGGGACCCAAGTTGACAGTAAACCTCTCTTTTGACACTCACATTGCCAAAGTGGTTAGGAAGACCTTCTACATTGCCCACCTGATCATGAAGGGATTCACATCCAGATCAGGAGAGGTCATTGTACCCCTGTACTCTTCACTTATCAGACCAATGATTGAGTACATCGCCCCATTCGGAATGTACCTTACCCGACACCTGCAACAGTTGGAAAGACCCCAAAAGTTCCTCACCAAAAGGATAAAGAGGCTCAAACATATGTCATACGATGCCCGACTGAAGAAACTCCAGCTCTATTCAGTCGCATACCATCTTCTCAGAGGTGATCTGTGCCTGACATACAAGGCCATGTCCAACCCGGAATTAATGGACATGCTCCACCTCAAAAAATCCAAATCCACCAGAGCCACGAGCAAGAGACTTAAACCTCAACACGGATATAAATAGGACATGCTGGAGGGACAGATTCATCACCCAGAGACTCCCTACACTATGGAACAGAATCCCAGTCCATGTGAGGCAGAGCCCCTCACTGACTCTGTTCAGGAGAAATCTTGACGAGTGGATGGGAGATCGTAGGTTTACCCCGGGAACCATCTCTGTGTCACTGCTGGACAGAGGCACAGCAAACTAATGGGTATAGTATTCTCATCCTAAGGGGTGGTGAAAGTCACACACACTCTGGCTAGGCTTATAAATGCCCTAGGGCAGATAGCCTAGTATGAACCTATGAACCTATAAGACAGTGAATTCTACTCTAAAGCACTCTGTTATAGTTCTGAATGCTTGCCACTGATAGTGTACTTGACATGCAATAGCACCCAGGAAAGTTATGCTATGTTACAAAGTATAAAAATATAGTTTCTTGCATATATAAAAGTTATTATTGGAATGTTATTAAATAATTAGAACAGTCACACTTTTACAAGTTAAACACACAACTGTCATTCTTTTAATGCAAGTTTATATACTGTCTCTCCTTTAAAAATAGTGCTTACTGAATCATTAAATGTTATTTCTTTAAATAAAATAGCTGTTTAATGGTTAGCATACTTTGAATTTTTTTTTTTTAGTGGTTTGGAAGGGAT
Organism: Protopterus annectens; assembly: GCF_019279795.1. Taxonomy (NCBI): domain Eukaryota; kingdom Metazoa; phylum Chordata; order Ceratodontiformes; family Protopteridae; genus Protopterus; species Protopterus annectens. The sequence continues at coordinate 394,960,928 of NC_056739.1, read as the reverse complement.
TGATGTATAATTTAGAGGTAGCTTGGATTCACTAGTGAAATTTTTTGTGTGAATTATAGCTGAAAAAAATGTTAATTTGCAAGCCTTTGTCATCAAGATCAGCTTGAAGCAGCTTAATTAAAGTCGTGAGCACTTTTGTGATGCTGCAGGAGTAATGAAAATTCTAAGGACTAGATTACTGCTTCCTGTCTAAAAGTAAATAATCATAATATTTTGAAGCATATGCTATCATATCAATGAATGCAAGTTAGGTAATATGCAAAAGACAATGAATTGCATTCTAAACAACTGTCGGTTATTAAATAGTTCTGAATGCTTGCAGTATACCAGAAGTATAGTTTATATACTAGCCTATAGAAAGATACTTCTGATAAAAAAAAACATTAAGATTGTGTTTTCATTATTGTCTCTTTTTAATGATAACAACACTTAATATCGCAGAACAATTTTTATGAAAAGTTTGAATCTTAAAAGGGAACATTTTTCAGATCTTTGTTCAGATACTATTAAACATAACATGTAAATAAAAAATAGGACTGATTCTAACTGTAGTACTAGATTAAAGAGTATCAAATATATAAGGTTAAATATAAATATTCTATTATATGATACTTTATACTAGGATTATAGCTGAAATATAAAACCTAGGAATGTAGTAATAGTATAAGACATAGTATACAAACAGAAGTAAGAGATCAGAATAAGTAAATATGTTTATAGTTAAAGAATACAAAGGGTGGGAGGTTGGCATAGTGGTTAAGGTGCTCACCTTATAGGCACAAGGTGCAAGGTTTGGTTTTCAGATGGGATAATTGGCTGGGCCTGGAATGGCCCACAAGAACAGTTAGCCCAGTACTAATTTACGAATGTATGATCCTATGAACGACTTTACACATAGTAAATAAAATAGAAAAAAATGTAAATCATTTGACCTATAAATTAATAAATATGAAAATAACTACTACTATCCCACACTATAGCCAAACTATGGAACAATCTCCGCACACCACTACGTAATATACCTAACCACAACAATTTCAAATCCATGCTTCTCTCCCATCTCTCCTCCAAATGGGAATGTCCTTCACATGCTCCCACCTAAAACTTCCACACTACTAACTCCACACCTAAATCATCATTTCTTTGCCTACTTTAACTTAATTCAGAGATCTTGCTCAGAACACCTTTTCATAAATCTTTTGCATGCATGCCTCTGGCCTACCTTACTCATTTTCTCAAACTTTCATTGTTTGTTTTTCTTATCCATTGTACCCATAATATTGTTTTCCTCTGTAATATTGTTAATTTGTCTCTATTCGTATGTATTTGTATGTCTGTTTGGGGCTTTTCCCCTTGGGTCTCCACTGAAAAAGGGTAATTCTTACCCAGATGGACCAACCCGGTTAACAAATGCAAATAAATAAATAAATAAATAACAACTGACTTCCTCCTTGAAGTAGACCAGGGATATAATGTGAGGGTCAGGGAAAGATGATTGTAGAGATATTCAGTTTTGTCAATGTATAATAAAGATTCTGAACACTTGTTTAACTTTTCTTATTCATAATAACTCAATGATGGGCTTTTTAAAGATGAAGCATACTAAAATTATGAGACACATTAATATGAATCAGTAGCATGAGCTAAGCATGTTTAGTCTAATGGAGAGTTTGAGAGGTAGTTTTTCTTTTTCAACAAACTAGGAAAATGTTATTCCATGGTAGAATCTTTTAGGGTTATATCATTAGGTAATTTATTTGTTTCAAAAGTTTTGTCCATAGCTGAAGATTTCATATTGTTATATATAAAGTACATAATAAGTACTGTACATAAATGTGATTTCATTATACCTGTGTTTTTTTCTGCCTTATATAAATGTTTGATTTTAAATGCATATCTATTAATATTAATTGAGTGAATAATCCAGTAAAGAGGGGGAATCTGTTCAAATACTTGCAAATACATAAAGTTCAAATAGTATGTATACAGGAAACGTGTACTTAATAACTATGTAAATAAACTTTTATTAAACAATTATTTGGTTTTAGCAGGTTCTGGCTTTTGAGCTAAAAGAAGCAGAACACTCAATTTATGGAAGACTTCATCAGTAATGCCTAAAGTAAAAGATATCTATGTTGATAAAATGGTATGTTAATAATTGTTATAACTGAGTGTAACAGAGTACTATATACATTGGTGAACTGTTGTTGGATTCCAGGGGTTGGAGCTAAAGATGCAAAAAAATACTTAGACACTGTAGCCTATTCCATGAAAGGTGAAGTCATAATGGCTGGCAATTTTAATTGTATTTTATCAGATAAAGATTCCACTGCAGATAGAAAGCTGAGAATCACATCTTCAGCCAAACACTTACATTTTGTAAATCTAATGAATTTAAAGGATATATATGAGCTAAGGAAAACAAACTCACTTCAATTTATCCATTTATTTATATAGATATGGAACACAAACAATTATTGATAACATTTTTGTCTCTGACAATCTGTTATCACTTATCAGAGAAGTTTCAATAGTTTCATGTCCATTATTGGACCATAATGCTATTATCTTAAAAAAAAATGATGATTTAATACATCACAGGAGATTACCAGTGTACATTATTAAAATAAAAGGATTCAAGGATTGGTATGTTAGACATAAAAAAAAAATTCCTAGAAATAAACATGAACGGTGAAGTATCTGACATTCTCCTGTGGGATTCACTAAAGGCTTACTTAAATGGAAGAGTTACAAGATGGTATATTAGTAAAACAAGAGAATGGGACAAAGAATTGAATATACTATAGGTCAAAAATAGACACACTAAACTTAAATCTAAAACCAAACGACATTATCAGTCAGTCTGAACTTGAATATAAAATATGTTGAAATTCTAAATCATAAAGTTTCAATAAATGTGGAAAAACTTAAATTTCAAGCATATTCAGTAAAACCCTTTAAGCTTGCATAAACTTGCTCTTAGATCAAAGAAAATGAAAAAACTAAATCATATCAAAGAAATGATAACACACATAAATAATACATGTAAATAATAAAGAAAGAAGAACAGATATTAAATGTATTATTGAGGGCTTTATAATGTTTTATGAACATATAACCTAGGTAATGATGATATAGTTGAAACTTTTCTAAGGGCAAATATGAATAATAAAATGACAAGTGAACAAATAAAGAATTGATAGACCATTCAGTTTAACAGAAATAAAAGATCAAATAAAAAAGTTAAAAAATAATAAGGCACAGGACTTAGATAGTCTTACACCAGAACTATATAAAACACTACTGGGTGATGCAGTTAAAATATTAAATGAATTCTATAGAGAAATAAAACAACTGCTGAAGCCCCCCATCATGGAAATATCCCTTTATGTCACCCATTTTAAAACAAGATTAGGATCCTACAAAAGTGCACATCATACAGACCCATTTCATTTTTTAATCTGGACTATAGAATGTTCATGCCCATTTTAGCTAACAGAATTAATCTGCTTATACCTAAATTAATTAACAGTACTCAAACTGAGTTTATTTTAAAGTACAGGATACTATAATAGGAATACATACATTAATAGACTATGCAAATAAAAAAGAACTTGCTATAATTTAGATAAGGTATTTGACTCAATTAATTGGTCATACCCGTTTGAAACACTGGTGTATAACGTCTCACCTGAGCTAATTGCATTCATTTCTAAGTTATACAGCAACTCTTGTGTTTATGTTAAAATGTGTTATTTTCTTTCTAATTCCTTTAAAGTACAAAAAATGCACAAAACAAGGCTGCCCATTATCACCTTTCCTTTTTGCATTAGCTATAGAACTCTTTGCTAATAGTATTAGATCCAATGAGAACATTAATGGTATCAAAATAAAAGACGATTTTTTTTTTACTAACAATATGAAATAAAATGAAGAAAAACCCACTAGAGCCACCACAACCAGCTAAATAAATGAGTTATTTAAAATACAGATAAGCACTTTCAAGCATGTGCCATTCATCAGATCTAAAAACACATTAAATGCATTCTTATTTAAAGACAGACACAACCAATTAAAATCAATAACAGAACTGATGCCCCTTTAATAGGGGTTTTAAAGGCATACAGCCATTTAAACCAGATTTATGATTAGCTTGCAAGTGAGCTATCCATCTTAACTCTGCCAGCTCAGTATTGTGTATGTCCCCGCCCTTATGCTTTTATGTTGAATATGCAGTACCATGAACGGAAACTCATGTCCTGTATTTATTTCAATGTGTTGGTACAGTGCATTATTCTTTAGACTTAATCTAACATCACTCATATGTTGTAGTATGCATTGCTTTAGTAACCTATTGGTTTTTCCAGCATAGAACGCTGGACATGATATACATTTGGCTAAATAAAAAAACATTTCCAGCTGCCTATAGCCTAGGTGTATATTTTTTTACTAGATACTGGCTGTATAAAAACATTAATGTCACTGATGTATTTACATCCTTTACATTTCTACATTTCTTACATTGAAACATTCCTACTTTAATACTAATTATGTGACTCTTAGCAGGATGGATATTCATGAATAAAATTTGTTTCAAGTTCAAATTATTAGTGTAAGCAAATCTAGGGTAGGAACCAACAACTGATTTTAATTTACCATCCAAGTGCAGAATTTTCCAATTCTTTTTTATCACTTGGCAGATTTTTATCAACATCACTATTGTAGTGTAAAACCATCCTTACATGTAGGTTAGTGTTCAAATTAGGTTTTATCGGCATTTACCTCATTATTATAACTGTTTTCAAACCAGAGTATCCCTCTATTCCTCCTCCATCTTTTTGCTCTATCAACGTATGTACTTTTTTTCCTGGGTACCCATGACTAACAGACATATGTTGCATATCATTCAACTCACATTCATATATCCTATCTTCAGTACACAGTCTAGAAATTCTTAAACTCTGCCCACTCACAACATTTTCAAAAATATGTCTTGGGTGCATACTGTCATATGATAGAAAGTTGTTTCTCCAACAGTTTTTCCTATACACCCTGGTTTGTATTTTCATATACACATCGTTGTATATCTTAACATCTAAAAAATCAATAAACTCTGTTGAAAAATTAACTGTAAATCTTAAAAAATCTGTGCTACTTTCCAAATATTGAACAAATAACAATACATCTTCCACTGTCCCACCCCATAAAAGAAATATATCATCAACAAATGTGTGCTATACCTTTTGGTTATCTCTCCATTGATGGTTATTGGATAAAACATATGTACTCTCCCACTGCACCAACACCAAATTGGCATATGTGTTGGTGCATGGGGTGCCCATGGCGACACCTGCTCTTTGCCAGTAGCATTGATCATAGAACATAAACATATTATTATCCAAAATTAACTCAAGAAAAGCACATATCTATAAAATACTCTTTTCATCCATAGCTGTGTGATTCGGAATCATGGTGAACAAATTGTTCACATCTAAGGTGACAAATAAATAATCTTCATATGTCTCTGTAGATTCATAAATATCATGTAAAGATCTTACAAAGCCTGAAGTATCATTAATTACTGCTGGAGCATACAGTAACATCACTTTAAGTTTCTTCTCTCTCCATATAGAAAGGAATTCCGTGACCCAACCTCTGCCTGATACTATAGGTTTATGGGTCTTTATAAATCTTTGGTAAGCCTTTTAATATAGGTATAACTGGCTGTTCTGCTATCACAAACCTGTATATATCTTCCATTATGACATAAGATTTGACCAAATCATTTAACATAGTTTTCACATATTGTATTAGATTATTCACCTGTTTAAATGTTATGGGTTGATAAGTGGCATTTTCATCAAACATTTTATACATTTCTTGTAAATAGTTATCCCTATCTAACACAACAATTCCACCCCCCTTATCCGCTGGTCTAATTGTGATATCAGTGCTGTTCTTTAACTTATTAAAAGCTTTCATTTCACATTTTGTTAGATTATAATAACCATGCCTTTTCTTATTGGGTAACATTTCAGAAATTTCTCCAGTACATAAGTTTAAAAATGTGTCCATTACAAGATGCGGAGGTGGTAAATAAGTGCTAGGTTTCTTCAATGGCATTTCAGTACTATCATCACTTTGTTTACCAAACATCAGCTTTAACAACACTTTCCTCCCATACAAGTGTAAATCGGAAACAAACTGGTGTGTCTTAGCACACTGCACAGGTATAAAAACAATAAGAAATGCAGAGAATTCATCAGAACATATAATTAGTTCTATGAGTCAGTTTGAAGAAATCGCAAACTTAAGATTTAATCATAATAAAACAAGTACATTATTAATTAATAAAAAAGTAAAAAAAAGTCATACAAAGGTATTCTGCCGCCAATTGGAATAGCAATCAAATGAAATACCTTGGTATAACCATTATATCTAATAGTAAAGGAATGATATAAACAAATTTTCTACAGGTTGTTCAGAAAATTTTAATTTTAGTCACAGATAGGAACAAATTCTTATTTACCATGGAAGAATGATTAATACTTATTAAGATGGCAATTCTTCCTAAAATAGTGTTCGTCTTACAATCTTTAGTACTATCTCAAAAAAAAAAAGATGAAGAAGATAAATAGCATTCTACTTAATTTTTTTGCATACTCATCAACCAATAGTTTTCTTTGATTGGCACAGAAAAGGTTGGGATAATGGTGGAATAGGATTCCCTGATATTCAATTGTATTCACCTTCAACAATTGTAAAAGTTATAGTGTTGTGGATAAATTCATCTTATGAATCAAAATGGAAACAAATACATCAAGAAATATTATTAGTAAATAATAAATATATCACAACCAGTCATAAACAAATATCCCTAATAGTTTTATCTGATTATTAAAAGATTTTTGTGTAAATGGAATTACACCCTTTTCTCATATTCCCTATTTAAATAACATTATTTCCTTTTTTCAAATGTTCATATATTCTAACCATTGTATTGAAGACTTAATATTTTCAGTGTTTCCAACTGCATATACAAATGAGTGCTTAGAAACTCATAAATTCAACAAAATGCTAGTATTGAAACAACAGAGTAAATTAATTAATTGATATATGAGAATTTCTCATTGATATATGAAAATCTGAAATTGAATATTTCATATAGAACTTCACCTAGCATAGCAAGTAGAGTTACACACACACGTATGGGTAGTGAGATTTTGGAGTGTTGGTGTAAGGGATGCACTACATGTAGTTACATGGATCAGGGAACTATACATGTCATTAATGGGAAGCTGTTCAAAGTTCCAGGAGTATGTAATTGTTAACAAGAAATTGTTATTTATGGGTTACTTTGCCTCTGTAATATGTTTTATATTGGTAAGACCACAGGCCAACTTATGATGAGGATACATACACATCCAAGATGTCAAAAATAATTCTCCTATCAGCCATGTAGCCTCACATTTTTTCAAATGTCATAACAGTGATTTGGGTTAATTGAGGTTCTTTATAATGTATGTGTCGACATATTCTAATTTATATTTATATCCTTCCGATATGTTATTACAGAAGGAGGCTTGGTTTATTTTCAAGCAAAACGAAAGGAGCAAAGTGCCAGTTTTAAAACCAAGAAACAAGTGAAAAAGCTCTCCAACGACCACTAGCACTCTGGGAAATCAAATTTATTAAAGTTCAAGGTGATAAAATGACTAAAAAACAGCGACTGATCAGACAACTAATAAAAACACATAAACGCTCTACAGGATCTGCATTTTTGTCAAGTTGGACTTCATCAGATGATTAAACAGTTAAAACAGTAATCCCTTCATTTTTATAACCCTTCCAAACCACCAACAACTAATAAAATACCAATAAAAAACAGCATTCAATTAACCTATTGCAAGGTTTCACTTCTTCGTGCACTTTGATGATTTTTATTAATATTTCTAACTTAAAATAAAAATTGTAAGAAATACATATTATAAAATGTATATATTTCTGAAAATGAAGGGATTACTAAAAATGAAGGGATTACTGTTTTAACTGTTTACACATCTGATAAAGTCCAACTTAATGAAAACACAGATCCTGTAGACCGTTTTTTTTTTATTAGTTTTCTGATCAGTCACTGTTTTTTATTCATTTTACCACATTGAACCTTAATAAATTGGATTTCCCGGAGTGCTAGTGGTTGTTGGAGTGCCTTTTTCACTTGTTTCTTGGTTTATTTTCATTACGATACTTTCCAACTAAAGGGCCTTAATAATTAATTATTTATTAAATATTTAATATAACAACTTTGGAAGTATCTTGGAACCTCATTTTGTAGAAGTTAGGATATGTGTATTTTTGTATTCAACCGGCTTATTGCTGTTATTATTATTATAATCATTGTTATTCTGTGACCTCTTTTGTTTCATCCGGATTGTTTTTGCTGTATGTTTTCATTTAAATTAATATGCATTCTGGTACATTCTATTGTTCTAGTGTTCTATTTAGTAATGTACTTATTGTTGAACTATTTAAGTGCTTTACTGTGTTTAAAACATTTGAATCTTGAAGGAGCATGCCGAGGCGCTAGTTCATTTTTGGTATTTACTCATTGTTCCTAGTTTCTAAAGGGTTGCTTTTTTGTGTCAAATGATGTTTTTTCCAAGTAAATTAATTTACTGGCATCAATTTTTAAATGGTACTGATATACTGCTGAAAATTTAAGGTCCATATACAATCAAGATTCCAAGAATTGGTTAATTTTACAAATATTTAGAGAATTTGTGAACACATAGATTAATAAGATATTTATAATGATAAGTAAATGTTCCCTAAATTATTGGAATTCTTAATAAATATCAATAATAATGCAGTGGAAAATCATATTTGTCGCAGATTTATAAAATCCTTAAGTTAAGTTTCACATATTTCGACAATTCCTATTGGAACTACTCCTCAGAAATTAATAATGAAGACTTCTCTGAAGAATACAAGAAAATAATATGAAAATCTACAGCTAAAACTATATGTTCATTATACTAAAAATGTTTCACTTTGAAATACTTACACATAGCTTTTGTCACTCCTAACAAAATTACAATTATGTATAAATCAAATAGAATTAAATGCTGGAGATGTGATTCTGAAATAGTGACCGATTGGATGCATATGGTATATGAATGCGAGGTCATCTTCCCTTTTTGAAAAGAAATTAATAACTTCATTCAAGTTCTTATGGTCAGATATATGTAATATTTCTAAATCTTTAGCTTTATTTAATGCTCCAATTCCTGACATAATTCCAAAAACCCAAGTTCCTCTTCTTTTGTCTGTTCTTGCTATAGCCAGAAAAATAATTACTAAAAATTGGATAAGTTACCCCCTCTAGTGTTGAATTTAGTACTATGGCAAAAAATGTTCTCAGTAGTGAATTGCATATTATAAAGATGAAAAATTATAATGTTACACATTCATGTAAATCTTGGCTTAAACTTAAATACTTGCTTGAAAAATGTTAATTGCTGTTGATATGCATAACTTTGATGTATTGATCAGCTGTGGACCTGTGTAAATAGTTATTTGTTTATTTTATAATTGATTTGTTTCTTTATTGTTTTAAAACCAAATAAAACATTAAAAAAAAAGAAATGTATGCCCCCTTGTCCAGCACCTGCAATTGACATATTTATTGTTTAATCACCTTATTTATTTTGTATATCTACATTTTATTACTGTCATAATTCAAACTACATCACTGGCCACAAGGATAAATGTGGTATCTTGATAAATTTCTGCTACTCTTTATACTCTGCCAGACTACATGCAATGATCACTTTCAGCTAAGCCCCCCCACTCCATCTTATGTTCACGCAAACAGGTTGATAATATTGCATTTAAGTACTACTATTACATGTACTATGCTGAATTGTATCTCTATCAAAATAGTTAAGAATGCAGTTTTTGTTGTGGTTGTATGTCTCCTCCCACTACCCTCTTTGTCACTATCCTTTCTCCCACATGATATATATATATATATATATATATATATATATATATATATATGTTTTTTTTATGCTTATCTCCATTTCTTTTACTGTTATATGCATCAGCAAGACAGCATACTGCACCCGACCCAGCAGCAGGTCTTGTCTTCCCTTAACAGGTTGCAGCAGTAATGCCACCACCAACAGATGCACCCAGCACATCTGGGTTCCATTCTACTACAGTTACCTCCACACCTCCTACAGTGGTACCTGCCTATAGCAGTATAAGTGGAGGTGACACCTTTCTCACCCATCAGGCATTGATAGAGCTTGTGTGGGAAGATAGTAGACAGGAAATTGGATGCTCAAATTGGCCACAAGGAGTCCATGCTCCAGAAACTTGTTCAGTGACATCTCTGCCAAACACTGACTCCACTTTCTAAGGCAGGATCCAGTGCTGATGGTAGACAGGTAATTAGTAATGTCTTGCAGGGTCTATGTTAGCAGAGACTGCATCTTTAAACACCCAATCCTATCCCCCAACCTGGTGCTCTCTTTCCTTTTATGTACATGCTCACCTTTGTATGTTGTACAATTCTCCACTCACTATTGTATAAAATACCACTAATAAAGGAATGGATTCAAATCCCTTGAGGTCTTATCTTTCTTTTATGCTGTCACCCTGCAAATGTATTACATTCCAGTGAAATGTACGTTTTCTGACACCTTCAGTAAGATTGCTTCTGCAGCTCACCTTGTTAAGGAGCTGAGGATATAATGCATGTGGACCGAGTTCATAGGTTTGGTACTAAGCTATCAGCCCTAGGTCCTATACAAGCCTAGCCATAACAATTCCCTGGCTATTTCTTCCCATACTATTTACTTCCCTGGACCCTTGTCTAGCAGGGTGACTGACGTGATCCCCGGGATGAATTTCCTTTCTCCCATCCAATCATCAAGGTTCCTTTTGAAGAGGGCCAAAGAGGTGCTCTGCTTGACATGTATGGGCAGTCTGTTCCAGAGTCTGGGGAGTCTCTGGGTCAGGAACCTATCCCTCCAGCATGTTTTGTTTATTGTGATGACAAGGTTTAGATCCCTGGAGCGTGTAGCTCTGAGGGATTGGGATTTCTTTAAGTGTGGCATGTCCAACAGCTCTGGGTTTGACATGGCCTTGTATGTTAAGCAGAGATTGCCTCAGAGTAGACAATATGCGGCAGAGTATAGCTGGAGTTTTTTAAGGTGGTCAGCATAGGGCATCTGCTTTAGGCCTGTGATTTTTTTTAGTGAGGTATTTCTGTGGCCTTTCCAGTTGTTGCAGATGTCTTGAGAGGTACACACCAAATAGGGCATTGCATTCTATAATGGGTCTAATGAGGGATGTGTACAGTGGGACAATGACCTCCTTTTTTCTGGATGAAAAGCCCTTAGTGACGGGGTGTGCCACATAGAAGGATTTCCTGACTGTTGTGACGATGTGGTTATTGAAGGTGAGACCACTGTCCACCTATGTCCCTAAGTCTCTTATCACACCTTCATTGTTTAGTGTACTGCCATCTATGTGGTAATTCATGGGTACATGTTTTTTGCCAAAGGGGATAACTATACATTTCTTGGCATTGTGCTTGAGCCCATGGCTCTGGCACCAAGCATCTGTTTCTGTAAGGCCCTTTTGTAGAGTATCCACATCATTTGGGGATTCAATAATGGCTCCCAGTTTGCAGTCATCTGCAAACTTTGTTAGCCAGAGTCCCTTAGTGTTGGCCTGTACTTCAGAGAAGAAGATGCCAAACAAGAGAGGTCTCAGGACTGAACCCTGAGGTACTCCACTTGTCACTTGTCTGCAGCTGGATTTGGTGTTAGCTACTTTTACAGTATGGGTTCTGTCAGTAAGCCAGTTGGCAACCCATCAAGTGATGTAGGGATTAATGCCCAACTTAGTACGTTTATCTATGATTCCAGAGTGGGGGATGGTGTCAAAGGCCTTGGCAAGGTCCAGATAGGCTGTGTGGACTGCCTTACCCTCGTCCACGGCTCTGGAGACTGATTCGAAGAAGTCAGTCAGGTTCAGGAGACAAGATCGGCCCTTCACGAACCCAAACTGGGTGGGGTCCAGTATTTTAAGGTTGGAAATGTCTTTGTTTATAAGTTTCATGATAATACATTCCATGGCCTTGCAGATCAGGCTTGTCAGACTGATGGGGCGGTACTTCCTGGATCCAGGGTGGATCCCCCTTGTGGAGTGGGATAACTGTAGCTGTGCTCCACTCAGTGGGCATGAAGCCTGAGGTGAGGGTATGATTAAACATGACACTTAGGTGAGGTGCCAGTTCATTTTGAAGTTCATGTAGTAGACAGCCTGGGATGTCATCTGGTCCCATGGATGCTGTATTCTTAGCTTTGGAGAGTGCATTTTGTACCTGTGTGGCTGTTATTACTGGAATTTGGCAATCTTTCGGTATTGAAATGGGCAATTTAGGGGGTGAGAGGTGGGTGAAATTGGCACTGAATCGATCTGCCAGGATATTGGCAATATCCTTGGGATCAGTATATTTAATGCCATTCTGTTGTAGCTCAGAGCAGATCTGAGTATTGCCATTTAGATTCTTGACATAGTTATAGAATGCCTTGTGGTTGTCTTTGGAATCTGGCAATTTTATTTTCGTAACTAGCTTTGGAGGATTTTATGAGGGATCTCAGCTTCTTACTGAGGCTGGTAAGGGAGTTTTTTGCATCCTGGGATTTTCCTCTTTTCTGCAACAGTTTCTTCCTTTTGTTGTAAGGTTTGTATGTGGCTGGGGACCACCAGATTGGCTTCCTTTTTTTGGAGGAGAGCATCTTGGTTCTATTTGGGATGGCACGATTCATGCATGAGTGGATGTGCTTGTACAGTGCCTTAGTGTAGGATTCAACAGTCGAACTTTCAGTTCCCATCTGCATGGGTGTCATGAAGTTTGTAACTTCTGACTTGAGTAGCATGAAGTTGCTGGGTCAGCTCCCCTCAGGGTTTCATGTTTTCATTTAATGACATTCACATTATAGTACAGTCACACCAATCAGACTCTGTGGTTGTCAGAACTTATGCAGGTCACTATATCAGTTACTTTACAAATCAGACAATGTGACCTAGACAAACTAGAATCATGCTACAATAAAATAGCCAAGTTTGCTACTAACTCAACCTATAGAACCCATCACTGTGCTCCACTAAAAGAACTAAAATGGCTTGAGCTACCACAGCTACTTAACTATTACCAGCTGGGCACAGCCTACAATATTCTCAAATATCCTGAAAAAAACCTTCATTATCCAACCTACTTACTGTCTATACTGCAAACCGGTACCTAAGATCCAGTAAAAAATCTGTCCTCTCCATCACCAAGGCTAACAATAATGCAGGGAAAGTGCTCTACTCCCACACCATTGCCAGAAATTGGAACTCTCTTTCCCTATCTATGTCCACTGCCCCCTCCACATCCATATTCATAAACTCCCTCAAATCGCACCTTCTTAGTACCTGGTCATGCCCTTGTATCACATAACCCTACCAATACTACTATTAACTCCTCAAACTCCTCTCTGATCACATGCTGGATCTCTGATCTCCTGTAGGCTTGGTCATCTGAAAGGGTACTTTTAACTATAGAATCTTACTTGATAAATTTTCTTCTCTTACCAATGTATAACTGACATTGTCTTTTTACCCATGATCTATATCTTCTTTTACCTGGAGTGTTTTTATTAATTTCTTGTTAACTTACTATGCTCAGCATACATGATGAAACCTGTTTTGTAGAGTATGCTGGATGTACTGTATCTGACATTGTGTTTTACCTGTGTTCTACGTCTTCTTTTACCTGGAGTGTTTTTATTAATTTCTTGTTATATTACTATGCTCAGCATACATGATGTAACCTGTTTTGTGTATTATGCTGGATGTACTGTATTTGCATAACTTGATGCTGGAGCTTTTCTCCCCAAGCCTCCACTGAAAATGGACCTGGTCCAGTTGGAATTTCCCGGTTAACAAATGTAAAATAAATAATAAATAAATATCCCACCTCTCTGAAGGTTCACATAATTCTGCAGTCTGGTATTGTCATACATTCGTGCCATTTGTGTTTTGCAGCCTTGCTTTGGTGGGCACAACCCTTTGCACTCTGCTGTCCAGCTTTGTGGTTTCTTATGCTATAGTAAAACCTCTACACTTGGCCATCCCTGACATTTTCCCAGTCATAGAATATTTCTCTGCATTTATATATTGTTGTAAATTACATCAATACATTGTCAAAGTAGTTTTCCTGTCTGTGTGTGCAGACCTGCAACGATTACCAGAAATGTTTGTGTACCTTCAGTGTTTACTTCAATTGCTCATACTTGAATCTACCTGTGAGTTAGTTCCTTGTGATGTGGTCATGGGTCTGGCTGTATGCATGTGTAATACGCTTCAGGGCTCATCACTCACACAGTGTAAATAGTGCTGCCTTCACCACAATAATGAACACAGTATTTCTGAATCATCAGGCATATCTGGCATTTTGTGCATTATTTAGAACACATTTTTCTGTTATCTGTTATTATAGTCATTTGTCTTAGTGAAAAAAACATGGGTAGCTTTTTGTTTTGAGGAAAAAAAATACTGTTCTGTGAAATTTCCATTTTGTTTTTTAAATTGGTAAAGGCATCCTCGTGCAAACAAAAAAAAAAAAAAACAGAGTAGACCAGTTTCATACAGTGATGTTGGAGATTCCAGTTCTTGTCTATAGAAGTTCATTCTCCCCAAAAGCAGCAACCTTCAAATTGTAATGTTTCTATATGATACTGTTTAAAGGAAAAAACTAACTTAGAACTAAAAAATCTATTTTTTACTCTACCTCTGTTATTTTAACATCTCCAAATCACTTTGACTGCTTCTTATAGAACTTTAATATGTTTTCTGCAAAATGACTGTCAGTGGAGCTTGACATATCAATGTGATCTTATTTTTCTTCAAGCGTTTCTCTTTCCCATAATCCATTTCAGGTATGCTTTATATGACTCATGCTAGACATAAGGAACTAGTGGTGTATTCCCATCCCACTAACATATAAAGAGATCAGTGTCAGTCACTGTCATCTTATTTACTGTCTGTAACAGGACTGCTTCTTTTATTTCTTGAATGGCCCTCATTTGTGTGTGTCTCGGGGCTTGTTTTATAATTTACTAAGGAATTATACAGGTGCAATCAAAACAGTTGCTAAATTACAGGCCCTTGTTCAAAGTATCTTTTTGTAGTCCAAGATGAATTGACAGCCCTTCCCTGTATACTTTGATAAATGTGCTGATACTTTACAAGAAGAAAAAAATATAGACAGCTTTGATCCTACATTCAAGTCATCTTAAAATATAAAGTAGTGTAAACAACAAACATTTCAAGTTTTAAGCTTAGCATTTTAATACTGTTTTGCTGCTTATGTAAATTTGTCAAAGGGGTGATAACCATATCGCTGAATCTGAAAACATCAAAATTCTGGACAAAGGCCCATGAAAAGTAAGCACAACTGACCAAAAATCTGGAAGCTTATTAACATAAATTTGCACATATAATCATGTAACCCCACACACTCCAGTGGAATCGTGGGATACCAACATGAAGATTGAAGCCACTTAATAATAAATAGTGACAGATTAGAATTTTAGACTTCATATCTCTCAGAAAATACATAATAATATAAAGTCTGTTATTCTGTCTGAGTTTACAGGAGCAATATTTAAAATCTGTCCTTATTTTTTTGGCCTTTGTCCCACCATTATTTTTGTCTTTGTCCAGATTTCTTTCTCTGAGAGATTGAGATGTATGATAAGTCTTTATTGTGTTAATGACAACATTCTGCCCCTTTGCTGTGCAATTTGATTATTATAAGTGTAGCTCTCAATTTTAAGTCTCCAAAATGTGCAGCATTGGCTGTCTGAATGGTAAAAAAGGTTTGCAGCAGCAACCTGTTTGTTCCTGAAATACTGACTCCTTAGTTACTGCAACCTTAAGACCCAAAGCTAGCAAAATTAATTTGTTTGCTACCTTTCACAGTCACATAATAGCTCTCTCCAGTTTCACATTTGCTGCCTGAGAAATAAGCAAAACTGAATTTGCCCTTATGTTGCTCCACTGCTTTCATAAACTCATCGTAGATTCGTAGCCAATAAGGCAATTAGGCAAACATTAGGATAAATCATGAAAAAAGAAAAAGTGAGTTGCCAAAGGAGGGTCTAGTCCAGTGTGGAACATGTCCCTCTCCCTCCCAATCTAGGATAAGTTGTATATATCATATTATAAATCATATGCGCAGCATTTGCCGTTTTCTGTTTTTTTATTATTATTATTTTTTTGTATTCTAGGCAGTGCTGGATAAGGGGGAGGGACGTCAGTTCTCTTACAGATATATTTTTTAACTATGTGATTTTGCTTTTTCAGATTTGGAGAGGAGCTGTCCCTTGGCATTCTGTTTTGTAGGGACTACAATTAGTCTGTCCTGGTGTAGCATTGTGTACTGTTTACATGAACTGCAGCAATTTTGCAGCTCTACTTTTAGTGTCAGTTAAACGGCAGGAATCTATTTTTTAGCCACACAAGTTACTTGTAGTATATATTATACAACAGTATACCTGTATACTTTATAAACACAAATTACAGTGTAAACTAATTGCTCTTGGTTAGACAGTAGGTGCAACAACTTCTCTCCTTTTGCTGCAGGCTGGGTGTCACACAGGGGGCATAGTTTGCTGCTGCACCTCTTTCTGTGTCGGTTGCCCAGGAATATAACAAGTAGAGGGACTTGTCTAAGGTTCTGCCATGTTTCTGAAGCCGGGGGGGGGGGGGGGGAATCATCACGGAAAATGTTAAGCTTTATGACACTTCACTTTGAAAGTTAATAGAACAACACATTTTGCATTAACATGCATTTGTGAACAATAAGAAGTATGAAATTAATGTACAGCATTAATGACCAGGTTAATCAGATAATCGGAAGGAAGGCCAGTAATTCCATTCACTCAGGACAGCTCATGTTTTACATTGGTGGTGTTCTATCACCGAAAGGTGTTCTAAATTAATTCAGGAAACTGCATCCACCTACTTCCTCAAATATCTCCTCCCCAGATTCAAATCCACCAGAATTTTCTTCACCATTTCACTATAAATTAATCAAACCTGATATTGAACAGATAACCCCTAAGGTTCAGATTCTTAGCTGGAGGCTGGAGCCAGAGGAAGCCGAGCCGCTGAAGAGAAATTTTCTCATCCTGAGTGACCTGATCCTCCTGGGTCTGGGACTGGGTTTGGTATTCCTTCCTGGAGTTGCAGCAGATGCTGGGCAAACTGGCCAGAGACTCAGGAGTGGACTACAAATGCAACAACTTGTCTTGAACTTGCACCTTGCTCCTTCTCGGCTTGGCTGCTACTGGCAGAAACAGAAAGTTTAACTTACTTAACTAATAACATTACTAATTAAATACAGCTCCTGTCTGCTCAATATCTGCTGCTGCCTGTAAGCCTGCTGCTGTGTGTGAATGTTCAATGATAACAGTACGACTTAACGTACCTAAACAAAAAAAGTAAACATTAGCAGACACAGTCTGAGGAGCCATATTCTAACAGGCTGTCCGAAGCTGACGTCATTGTGCATGCTCTGCACACGGTGATGTCAATGACAACTCCCCCCCACCAAAAAATTAAAAAAAAATGAGAATTAAAGGGGCCACTCGGGAATTCATGGCACAAAATTATTTTCGCCTCAAAACTGGTAAATACTGAGGAATTCGGTACATTTGAAAGGTATGGTGACAACTGCCTTTGAACCACTGACTGATCTAGTTGCTCTGTTTTGCTATAAAATGCATGGCTACATTGTAAGCAGCTGTGAATCAGTGTAGGTTCTGTTCCTCTCTGCAATAAAGATAATGGGAGACAGTTTCACACCTTTCTGTCCTTGTTTACAGCGGCCTGAGCTCCTGATTATGAATTTCTGTGTACCTATGGTATGTCATGCAGGTTTAGACAAATTCATCTGCAACTTATGTGAGAAGTTAAGGTTAAAAAAATGGGTGGTCTTTCCCTTCCTTTGATACAAAAGTGAAGAAATGAAAGTTTCATAAAGTACAAGCAAGTTTCATGTACCTACACAGTACTGGAATCACATTGCAGGGATTAAAGCAACCTAAGAGTTGAGTTGAACTGTAGGAGAAAGTAGAGTTTTCCTTTAAACTTAGTCATTTAGAGGCTGTTTGGCTCTTGAATGTTTTAAATGTTTGATGTTAGCTAACTGAGTGGCTTTTACAGGATATAGCAAGAGCAGTAGCAAGATGCCTCATTAGATTTGCTAACAGCTTTTTATAGATTGGTTCATTTCAAAGAAACATGGCTTCAGATGTTTAGTGATCATTTCCTATTTACCCATCTAGGCAGCAAAGTCATTTCTGTACTTCCAATTGATTAGCTCCAGAGGCATGCTGACAAAGCTCTTCAGTCCCACTCTTTGATGAAGTTTATTTTCAGGAGACAGTTTCATTCTCTTTAACTGGTTATCTCAACAAGGTAGCCATTTTGTCAGTGTCACTGAATGTCAGGCCAGTGCTATGATTTAAAATATACATATATAATTATTGCAGCTTTACACATATGACAAAAGGCACAGAGATCAGTTTATTGGCCCTGAAGAAAATATGTTTGCACAAAACTGGACATAAAAAGGGTTAAAAGCACAACATGAAAATCTAAGCACAAATGGGGACAAACCTGGGCAGAGCAAAGTGTTCATCGGAAGAGAATGAAGGTATAGGACAGGGCAAGATGTGGTCTTATACTTTTTCCTGAGAATTAGTGCAATATAAGAATAGTTTATAAAGTTATGGACTGCAAAAAAAAAGAAGTTTGGTTTAAAGTGAGAAAATGACAGTTGGTGAGCAAAACTCATTGCAACATACAAAGGAAGAATGATTTTCTTAATAAACAAATCAGTATGATTCAAGATCACATGAAGTTTAATTTCAAGCCATGAAAACTATGAGATTTAAATATTTTAAAAAGGCAAACAAAAAATGCACTGAAATTTGTTTTATCTTTCTTTGCTTTCAGCAAATATGATTGTGCTGTGCTTTGTAATGTATTAAGTCAGACTTGAGTCGCTTTTTAAAGATGGATAGATATAATTCAGTTTTCTACCAACACAGTAGACTGTACCTTCTGCTATTTCAGATGTTTGAAAATCAGCTAGTGTATACACATTCACTAGTCTGACTGACAAAGAGACCATGAATAGTCAGGCCCAAAACAAACCATGAAGTCTGCACACGTATAGATTTTATGAATACTCAACACTAAGGAATGAGAAGTAACCACATCTGCTGTTTTTCTGTTGCTGATTTAGGCATGCAAACAACACACAGATTGAGAAAAATACATGATGACAAGCTTTCAAACTGAATCAGAAAATAACCCATTGCCAAATGGAAACACTTGATAAATTAATTAATTAATCATGATTCCTGATAGTAAAATTACATTTTTTCTTTTCATTTTTGTTAACTTGTACAGCTCTTTCTGTGGCATGCCTAGAACATAATGAAATTAAGAGTTAATTGGATCATAAAGCATACAAAATGGATGTGCTTCAGTCAAAGTTCAGAGCTTTCCAGGCCTGCACAATAACCAGTATTTTATATTATCTGACACAGAACTAAGACCACTCATATAGTATGTAGAACTAAGGCAGTGGTTCCAAAATCAATAGCTAAATTTCATAAACTGATATGCCACATAAATGTCCTAGGTAGAATTAAGCTATTCTAAGAGGAATGCACCACAGTACTCCCTTACCTGTGAATACTAACAGCAGGTATAAGGTGGGCATCTCTGTGCTACCTGTAGCATTCCCAGTGGCTGACCCTGTACTGTCACTGAAGGAAAGCAACTCTGCAGCTATATATGTGCACTTCTGTACAATTCAGAAATGTATGTGCACACAGATAGAGGAGTGCCTGTATACTTTGTGTGAATACATACAATGCAAACTTGCTTTGGGTTACCATGATTTGTAGGAAGAAGCGTATTGCTCTGACCACCTTCACTTACAGCCTGGCATACTTACCCAGTCTGTGGTCCAAGCCTCCTCAGTGAATGATCTTTGTGTTTTAATAATCTTAATTATCTTACTTATGCATCTCCCTCATGCAATGATCAGTGCCTGGTCCTTATATTTAATGAACATTTTCAGTATGTTACCACTCTTACGTCTTTCGCTGCTCAGTAGCTGTATTGCACTAAAACTGATCTGAAATACAACCGTACTACTGATGCTTACCTTAAAATGTGTTTGAGAACAACATCAGCTACCCCCAAGGGTCTCCTGCTATTACAAAGCTTTGTCATGTTTGTTAGGTGCAGAGAGAGTTTTTCCTTCCATAGGTTTTCATGTTCAGCAAATACCTTTAGGCCCCTTTCATTGAACTGATCCTTATTAATGGATTGTCTTTTAGTGAATGGGTGTAGTGATGCATGGTTTTATTTGGATTTTAATACCTGACTAAAACAGGTGTAGAACTGTTTTACCAAGACAAGCAGTATTTCAAAGTTAAACAGAAAAGTATTGGTTTCTACAAGAACATTATCAGTACAACGTGCAGATAGATTAGACTGTGTGACATACAGTTAGTTTGAATGTAGGACCAGTAATTACTGCAGTTCGCTCAAGCTACCAAAAGTAGTTACAACAGCTTCATAAAACAGATAAATATTACACGTGCTGTAATGAGGCATTAATTATGAGGTAACGTATGTACATGTTGTGTTCCTACAGGGATCTAGTTGACATAATTGAACCTCCCTTCAGCGACACTCTTTTCATTTAGACAAAAAGAGCAAATGTTCCATTCAGTGAATGGTAACATCGGCGAATGTTTACACAGGGAATAGGAGTAGTTGGCCAACATCAGAAAATTTGCCCTTTTCCCCACTGTGTTGAGATCTCAGAGTTGGTATATATAGTTAGGGGGGTGTGAGGTGCAGCTCCCCTGCCTAGGTGGGTTTGGTATACTGTAGTGTGTGAAGGCTGAACGTTGGCCAACTGCTTCCATTCTCTGTGTAATAATTTGCTGATGCGAACATTCTCTTAATTGAATGTTCGCTCTTTTCATCTCAATGAAAAATGTTTCATGGAAGGGAGGTTCGATAATGTGAATTAGACCCTACCCTACAGTACTGGAAAATACACACCCAACTCATAAAGCTATAAAAAATTACTTACACTTCTCTATTAATAGTTTAAAGTCTAAATAAGAATGTGAGACGGGCAGCATTATTTTGCATGTTGTTATCGAGTGACTTCCAGCAATTAATGATAGTGATGAATACACTATCTCAGTATCTGTTTATTATATTTTGTTGAAATCAGTACAATAGAAATTTTTGGGTTTTTTTTTTTTAACTGGCTGAAGTGTATCACAAGGGCCCATTTTTAGCCATGTTGTTGTTACACTAAGATAAAATCACTTTAAAAGGTACAAAATAGCTGTTATCTTTTATAAGTGATAGTGATATTAGGTTTTATTTTTAAATGTAATATTGCAGATACAAATGCTGACTAGCCTTATCACTGGTATCTTTACACTATGTGAAATGCAACCATGAAATCCTTCATAAAATAAAGCTTATTTTGGTATTGTGGGCAGCAGCAAAGACTAAAATGGCATGGTTTATTCTCAGTAAGTATTTCTTAGATGTTCATGCTGTTGTTACAAAGTAAATGCTACTTCAAAGTAGGTCTCTTCACATATACTTATAGTGGGTGCTTTGCAACATGCATAGAGCACAACAAATTTAATATGTTGGAATTAGAAAAGTCACATAGATCCTCACCAAAATTATCACACCAAGACCAGTTTTTCACCTCCAAGTGTGATATTTAATAATGTATTTTTTCTGTTAACGTTTATTGCACATACTGTGCTTATATTCTATCCTAAGTAGGCCCAGGCATTTTGTGCCTTGCTTCAATCACTGTTTACTCTCCTTGCTCCTTTGCAGGTACTCTGAGACGTCATGTTTCCACTTTTTGTGTCCTGGGCAGGCCCCTGCCTAAATTTGGTCCAAGGAGTATGTTCTGTTTGGGAGGGCAGGGTTAGGAACTATGTCAATGATTGCTCAGATTTCCTTGTACCAAGTGATGTGATATGTTGGATGTGATGCTGAATCAGCTCCTCTTCGTCATGTTTTTCACATCTGTGGTC
This sequence comes from Protopterus annectens, assembly GCF_019279795.1. Lineage (NCBI taxonomy): Eukaryota > Metazoa > Chordata > Ceratodontiformes > Protopteridae > Protopterus > Protopterus annectens. Next base: position 394,938,693 of record NC_056739.1, on the reverse strand, counting down.
CCATTACTGCTCTGCACAGCTTGATTTTGCCATGGAGCCCTTTGGTTGTATAGGTAATGCTAGTTCCCCATGATGTGATAGCAGGCCTAGATCCTTTATATGCTGCATCGCCTAACAGGCCACTGTGACAAACTAAGCTTTTCCCCAAACATAGGTTCATAGGTTCATAGGTTCATACTAGGCTATCTGCCCGAGGGCATTTACAAGCCTAGCCCATAGTTTTGTGGCTTACGCCACCCCTTTAGTATGGGGAACTATACCCATTATTTTGCTGTGCCTCTGTCGAGCAGTGACACTGAGGTAATCCCTGGGGTATATCTGTGATCTCCCATCCATTGGTCAAGATTTCTCTTGAACAAGGCCAGCGAGGTGCTCTGCCTCACATATACTGGGATTTTATTCCACAGCATAGGGAGTCTTTGGGTGATGAATCTATCCCTCCAGCACGCCCTATTAATAGCCGTGTCGAGGTTTAAGTCTCCGCCCTTGTGGCTCTGACGGATCTAGATTTTTGAGGTGAAGCATATTCATCAAATCTGGGTTTGACATGGCCTTGTATGTTAGGCAAAGGTCACCTCTGAGCACTGAATAGAGCTGGAGTTCTTTCAGTCGGGCAGCATAGGACAGATGTTTGAGACCCTTTATCCTTTTGGTGAGGAACTTTTGTGGCCTCTCCAGCTGCTGCAAGTGTCGGGTCAGATACATTCCGAATGGGGCATTGTACTCAATCATTGGTCTCATGAGTGATGAGTATAGGGAGACTATGACCTCCCTTGATCTAGATGAGAATCCCTTCATGATAAGGTGGGCAATGTAGAAGGTCTTCCTAACTACTTTAGCTACATGGGTGTCGAATGACAGACTACTATCAACCTGGGTCCCCAGGTCCCTGATAACTTCTTCTGTGCTCAGTGGATTGCCTAGCTAGGGGTAACCTTGTTTTTCCCGAAGGGTATGACTATGCATTTTTTGGCATTTAACTTTAGGCCATGGCTCTGGCACCAGTTATCCGTTTCTGTGAGACCCTTCTGAAGGATATCTGTGTCAGATGTGTTTTCTACTATGGCGCCCAGTTTGCAGTCATCTGCAAACTTTGTCAGCCATAACCCTCCTGTGTTTGCTTGTACTTCGGAAAAGTAGATGCCAAACAAGAGTGGGCCCAGGACTGAGCCCTGTGGTACACCACTTGTGACAGGCTTTGAGTCTGACATGGCGCCAGCAACTCTGACCCTGTGGGTTCTGTCACTCAGCCAGTTTGCAACCCATCTTATGATGTATGGGTTAACATTTAAGCTGATGAGTTTTTCAATGATACCCGAGTGGGGTATTGTATCGCTTCGAAAGCCAGATCGAGGTAGGCTGTATGGACTGCCTTTCCCTCATCAATGGCTTTGGTGACTGTTTCAAAAAGTCAACCAAATTTAGAAGGCATGATCTGCCTTTGACAAAGCCAAACTGGGATGGATCCAAAGTCTGCAAATTCCTATGTCTTTATTTATGAGGTCCATTATGATCCTCTCCATGGCTTTGCAGATAAGGCTTGTCAAGCTAATGGGCGGTAATTTCCAGGGTCGGTGGAGGCACCGCCTTTGTGAAGTGGGACCACAGTTGCAGTGCGCCACTATCCAGAGGTAAGACTATGATTAAACAGCTGTCCTAGCTGTGGGTTTAATTCCTCGTTGAGTTGGAGCACACAGCCGGGACACCATCAGGTCCCATGGATGCTGTGTTTTTTGCTTTGGAGCCCGCAGTTCTCACTTGGGCGTTGGAGATGTTTGGGGGCTGCAATCGCTTGGTATAGGTATCTCTCCTTTTGGGGGGGAGGGGGGAGAAGTTTGCACTGAACCTGTCAGCCAGTATGTTGGCAATGTCTGTAGGATCAGTAATCTTCACATCATTTTGAACTAGTTCTGAGCATATCTGGGAGTTTCCTCCCAGGTTTCTAACATAGCTAAAGAAGGCCTTATGATTGTCTTTTGAGTCTTTAGCTATTTTTCTCTCAAAATTTGCTTTGGATGATTTTATGAGAGCTCTTAGTTTTTTACTTATAGTGATCAAGGGTGTCTTACCTTTTAAGGATTTTGCTCTATCTTGCAGTAGCTTCCTCCTTTTGTTGTAGAGTTTGTTTATGGCTGGGGTCCACCAGACTGGACGCTTGCCTTTGGTACAAAGAGTCTTTGTTTTGCTTGGGATTGCCTTATCCATGCAGTCCTGCAGGTGCTGGTAGAAGGCATTTGTAAGTGATTCAGCGGCTTGAGTACTGTTTTCCGCCCGGCTCGGGGGGCTAAAGGAGACCACACTAGTCTTTAGAAGTGTGAAGTCGGCTTTGAAGTTCTTTACTGTGGTCTTTTTATTGCAGGTGGGGGTGGGATGAGGACCTCCAGCGAGATTAGTTTGTGATCTGATCTCACCAGTGAGGGGTATACTGCGGTGTTGAACATTGTGCTCCCATGTTCGTGATGATGAGATCAAGTATGTTTTCCCTCTTGTGGGGATGGTGACTAGTTGTTCCATGGCATTTGAGTTTATGAATTCCAGGAACTTTTGGGCTAGGGTGTTTGGGCTTGAGTAGTGTTCCCAGTCTATATTAGGGTAATTGAAGTCACCTAGTATGATGGTGTTTGGTGATACATTTATCCCTCTAGTGTTTTCAGGAAGGCCATGTGAGGTTCCTGAGTTTGTGAGGGTGGCCTGTAACATGCTACAATTTGCAGAGCAGTCTTGCCTATGGTTAATTGCACCTGGATGGTCTCCGATGCATCGTGCGTTGCCACCAGTCTTGAGGTGTGGGTGTCCTTGATGAATATGGATACCCCCTCCTTTCTTGGTATTGTCCGGATTTTGGGGCGGAACGCATGATAAGAGGTAAAACCTGATAGTGCTGGGGTGCTCTCAGGAGCCTTGAACCAGGTTTCTGTCACTGCACAGACATCAATGTTCTCCATACTGAGAAGGGCCTCGAGTGCGTGCATTTTGAGATTTAGACTTCTGGCATTGAGCAGCATTACCCTTAGTTTTTTCCTTTTTGTGTTCTAGGGTGGTAGGTTTAGAATTTGAGCCTTGCCTAAAAAGGCACTATGGGGTGGCAAGAGCCTTTGCCAATATCCGAATGGTGACAGGTGCAAGCCGGCGTGGCTTGTCCAGCATGTCATCCCAGGCAGACAGACATTGGATCCCCTTTGAATGACACCAGAGTTTAAGCCAATTGTTAAAGCTGGTCATCTTATCTCTGTATTGTGGCATCATTCTTGGTGAAGGTAGGATACTGCTCAAGGTCAGGGTCATACCTGCCTGGGCTACATAATCAGAGAGCTCCTCAATGTCTCTTTTCATGTAGTCCAAGGAGCAGGTCGTTTACACCAGCGTGGACAATGACTGAGTCGTATTTGTACCTGCTGTTGAGAGACCTGAGTGCTTGCGTTATGTGGCGGATTCTAGCCCCCCGACAGGCAGCTTACTGTGACCTTCTCCTTACTCAGTCTGGTGAGCGGGACGTCAGTGTGTCTGACTATGAAGTCACCAATGACTAGTGTGTCTGGCATTGTGTTTGGCCTTAAGGGCTGTGACTGTTTGAGACACTGACTGTGAGGTCTATGTGTTGCAGGTGTTGTGTTCTGAGGTGGTGGTTGTTTGGGTGTCTGCTTTGGTGGCCTCTGCTGTTTTGGTAGATTTTTGATCAGAGCCCGAGTATGTCTTTGTGTGTTTATGTGTATGATTTGAGGTTGTGATGGTACTATGTGAGACTGGGTCTATAGTGTGTGTGGTAACCTTCTCCTCCTGACTGGTCTTGCCAGTCCTATGTTGAGAGAGCTCAGCCTCCAGTTTGACCGTATAGTTGCATCTCTCGCATGTATTTGTGTTTTGTGGGAGGAGGAGAGGGTTGTCTGTGTACATGAGGCAATTGTAACATTGCCTCAATATTCCCAGGTTCACCAGCTGAGCAGGAGAGGACACTAGCAACTGATCCCTCGACATGCTAGAAGGACTAGACAAAAACTTTAAAAGAGATTCGGTGACCGAGAAATGGGGGTTTGCCTTTTTGGGGTGCTATCTATAAGAGTGCCGTATCAAGGTAATAAGTACTGTAGGAGCAAGTGCTAGGTTTAACAGATAAAGAAAAGTCTACTTGGAGTCAAGTAGAGATGATCTTTTAGGTATTAGAGAAAGTGCTAGTAACAGGGATGCTTAAAGGTAAGATTGAAAAGAATGCACTCTGCAGTGTGCACTAGAGAAGTTAGATATGAAAGTAGGTAACTTGAGTTTTACCTGTTTAAAAAGTTAAGGTTTAGTGGAGAGTTACTATTTTTAAAACAGCAAGATGGACTGAAAGGGGTGGTTACTTTTGTATTTTGGTACTATGAAATACTGTAGGATGGCCAATAAATTTAAATAATTGAAGGGGTGGGATTTCAAAAGTGATGGTTTTGTGATTACTCACATAAGCCAGTGAAAGTAGAGAGAAATGAGATATATGGTCAGATTAACATAAGAGGCGGGCAACTAGAAAGACAGTGGTATTTAACAAGACAACCTAAATGGGTGGGAGGGACTCAGAACAGAGAGAGCTGTGGTCTCTTTTGAAGTTTTAATATGCTGTTAAAACAGAATGCAAGCAAAACACAAGGTAAAGAAAACAAACTACAGTATTCAAAATATAGAAAGGCAATACAGAAATACAAAAAATAACAGCAAACTAACCTTTCCTTCACAGCAAAGTGTAGCAGAGTCTGGATGAGCCTTTCTGGCAACATGGGTTGCTGATTCCTCTCTGACAAGTTATATCTGAACAGAGGAACCAGAAAGGGATGTCATCTTTCCCGTTTATTTGCATTGTATTAGAGGCATTGAAAAAGAAATGAGGCTCAGAAATGTAAGGATACAGTTGGTATGGTAATCAAGAAAAGTTGGCTTTATTTGCAGATGATTATTTTATGCCTGATAAAATCAGAAAAGGACATCTCAGTGTTGTGATTCATTCTGAGACAGTTCTGTTTTTTTTTCAGGATATAAAAATAATGAACATAAAATAAAGGCTATACCTGTATACTATGTACCCACACATGAACTGGTCCAGCAATACCTATATTTATGGGGACATGATAAAGTGAAGCATTTAGGAGTACATGTTAAGAAGGATTCTGTTATGGCAGCTTAAGAGTATGTGGGAAGAAACTAAAACGATGATTAAAAATAGTGAAACTGGAAGCTTTTGTTTATGAATGGTAAGATAGAAGCAGTGAAAATGTTTTAGTCCCTTTAGTTTTATACATTCTATTAACCAGAGGAGAAGTTGTGGAGAGCAAATAAATAGTTGAAGGATTTTATATGGGAGAAGAAGAGGGCAAGACTCAAGTGAGATGAACTGATCCTTCCAACAAAACAAGGTGGTTTAGCATTACCTAATTTGAAGGGATATTTTAGAGGTACACAGTTAAGGCTCATATACATAACACAAGCAGAAAACTATAATTAAAACTGTAAAGGGATAATGGTGAAGCAGGAGGGGGAAATTCAAGAAATAAGATGAGAGTGGGATTTTGGATACAGATCCCTTAAGGAAAATACCAGCCATACAGAATATTATATTCTTAAAGTAGCTGAAAGTATTATGAGAATAAAGCCAACTAGAGAATGGAGAAAGGAGATTCTGCCAACAGGGATGACAGTAATTGGAGAATAGGCAAGAGGGAACTGGAATTTACTGGAGAAAACTGGCAAAGGAACCAAGGTATTGGTAGTAAATAACCAGAGTGGGAAAGGCAGTAAAATGGGAAGAGACCAAGAAGATATTTAGACTGCAGACTAGACATTGCATTCTCTAGCAGGGGCTGATAAGAGAGTATAGGCAAAGAGAAAAGGATATGGGAATCCTAAGTGAAAGACCTGCTCTGGTAGAGTTTTTAGTTGAATCTAGAGCAGAAGCTGCTGTTAAAAAAGAGATCATGAGTAGGGCATAAAAATATTGCATGATGCCTACAGGAATAAATCACAGAAAGCTAGAAAAAATTGGGAAGGGATTGGCTAAGTAATTCACAAGGCAACAATGAGAGGACATATGTATGACTTCCAAGTATGCAGCAAAGTCTAGAAGATTTAGGATTTTTGCTTTGAAGTGTTTGCATAGCTATTTTAAAACGTAAGCAGGCTCCAAAGAATTTTTTTTATCTGGTAAATGGCAAATGCAGGTGTGATAGGGAAGAAGGAGGTAACTGGGAACATATGTTTTGGGAGTGTAATGAGTTTGCAGACTTTAACAATTCCCTGCAGAGTACTCTGTCAGGAATCTTTCTCTATTTAAGCTCTCTTCTTTACCCTCCTGTCTTCCACTGTATCCCCCATGGTACCTCTACTTCCTTCTCTTTCCTGTCCTCCTACTTACCTCCTCACTCACTTAGACTCTAGCTTTACTACCTCAGACCTTGTGCCCCACCACCCCTGCCAGAGTTCCCCCCATCTACCTCCATAGTCTAATCCCAGATATCCTGTGCTCATTCCCTCTACCCTGCCAGAGTTCCCCCCATCTACCTCCATAGTCTAGCCCCAGATATCCTGTGGTCATTCCCTCCTCATAGATTTAGGCATAGTATCTCTTTGTGAGGAAAGTAAATAGCATAAAGTTAGGTGTAAGGTAGCTTTTCCAAGGAAGTAAATTGCTAACCAGCAAACTCTAATCAATATCCCTCTATTAGCTAATTGTTTTCCATAACTGCTACTGCTCCTCTAGGACAGTGCTGCCCTGCTCCATTCGCTATGGTCACTCCACTCCCCTACCCTACCCCCAATCTCACCCACCCCTATTTCAATTACACTTATAGCTGCTAGCCACTCCCACCCCAGCTCACACACCCAATCAACCAATCTAACCACACTATCACTCCCCCACTCAAACATACCACACCCTTGTCACTAATTCCCTTAATTGATCATCTGCCATCTAGCCAGTAGCTCCTACTCTCACTCACCACTCCTCCCCCACTACAAAAGGTAACATATAAGGAGAAGAAACAAAATAATAAAATGGCTTTCCTACACCTAAAGGTAGCATTCTACACATTAACTATTTTTGTTCTTCTCTTGTTATCCATCCTTACATCCTACCACACACAACTTCATCTCACCAATCCAACTCAGTGGCAAACAGAAACTATAGCCAATACACTAAATCTAAAACAGTTCCCTATATCTCCATGTGACCTTACCCCAACTCATCATTACTCCTACATTACTAATAAACTAACAAACAAAATTAGCCCCATACTTATCCCAGAAACAAAATAAAATATTACAAAAACTACTTAAACTCTACCTATATCTAACTCAAAAACTCACTTGTTGTGGAGACATGCATCCCAATCCAGGACCCAATTGTTCACTCCATACAAACCTAAACCAACCAAACCTTCTTTATAGCAGGCCAACCTCCTCTCTTCTTCTCTTAAACATTAATGTAAGAAGCATACTTAACAAATTTCAGGACCTCCATGCCCTATTGGCTGTATACAAACCAGATTTAGCCATACTAACAGAAACTTGGCTTAGACCAGAACATCATGATAATGAGATTACACCCCCTGGCTACAATATTATATGGAAAGATAGGCAAGGGAAAAATGTGGAGGTGTAGCCATTCTCTTTCAAAATCATCACATGTTGGAACAGCTTATCTACAACTCCAAATATGTCAATGATATAGAACTCATTCTTGCTAAATTAAAACTAAACTCTAGCAAACATATAGTTATAGCAGGTGCCTATATCCCACCAGGAAACAACATTGACACTATGGAGAACCTGCTACACTGGATGTCTATCTCCCATCCACAAGAGACCATACTCTTAGGAGATTTTAATATTGACTGGTCTGACTGTACAAAATACAATCCCTCTACCCATATTAATCTTCATGGGTTTGCCCAAGTCATAGACACCCCCACAAGAGTCGATAAGAAAACCAAACGGCAATGCATCTTAGATTGGATACTTCTGTCTGACTACACCTTAGCACACCAATCAGGCTGCCTACCTGACAATTTAAGTGATCACCAACCAACCTACCTTATTAGGAATAAATCCCAACATTGTAACCAACCCATCCTTAGAATAGTTCACAATAAAAAGAACTTCAAAACCAAGGACCTAAACAATGAACTAAAACACTGTGACTGGTCTCCCCTAAAACACCTATCCATAGATGAAGCAGTAGACTACTTTAACTCAACATTTCTCAAAATCCTAAACCGTCATGCTAAGTTAAGATTATGCCCCCTGGTTAATGAAAGAAACTAAAACCATAATGAAGGACAGAGACAGAGCCTGGGCTCAATTTCATAAACTTAAAACCACTACCACAAAACAAAACTACTTAGCACTCTGGAAAAAGACCAAAAAAATGTATAAAGCTCGATAAAACCAATTACTACAAAACCTTACAAGAAATACACACCCACAACCCTCAGAAATTCTGGGCCTCAATAAATAAATTACTGCACCCAGGTAAAACCAGCACTCCCACACCCATAGTACCAACCGGCAAAGAGGACATCCTCACCCAATTCAACAGATTCTTTACTGAAACAGTCCTAGCCCTATCTAACACCCTAAATAGCACCACCAACCCCACACCTTCCCCAGCTCCTACCACCCCTATTACACAACAAGTTCCCCGCAGCTTTTCCTTCTCTCCAGCACCTACACAACTTATTACTAAACTCCTCAAAAAACTAAAACCTACCATGCTGTCTGCTGACAAACTTCCCACTGATTTCCTTCAACTATCAGCTGATCTTGTATAATATTTGTATGCATTAAGAAGTGATCTTACCCAGTGTCCATCCTTATAAACAGATCCATATCTGAATGCAAAGTACCTAACCTGTGGAAAATATCTCATATTATTCCACTCCACAAAGGCAGCATCTCCCTTGAGCTCACCAACTACTGCCCAAGCGCAATTTTATCACCTTTATCAAAAATACTAGAAAGAGTAGTACATACACATCTAATGCAATATCTCCTAAAAAATAACCTTATATCATCATCTGAACATGAGTTTCGACCCTCCCATAGTACCACAACAGCCCTATTGTCATATACCAACATAGTCAACACCCATAGAAATAACAGACTTTTTGTATCCTCTGAATTCTTAGACTTATCCAAAGCCTTTGATATGGTCAACCACAGCATGCTTCTCAAAACTCTATCTACCCTTAACCTAAACTCCCTCACTATGTCATGGTTCAACAGCTATTTATCAGGCCGACAACAAGCAGTTCTTTGGCAGGACCAACTATCATCCCTTCTACCTGCATCCATAGGAGTCCCTCAAGGTTCTATTCTTGGTCCTTTACTATTCTCCATATTTACAAATCAGATAGCTGCATCCTCTCTCTTTGCCCCTATAGTGCAGTATGCTGATGACACTACTATCATATGCACTGCCCCAACCTTAAGCAAACTTCAAACAATAACACTACACAACTTAACTCTGGCTGAAGCATGGTTTTCTAGCATTAAGCTTATACTCAATCCCAAAAAAACAAAACTAATTCTCTTCAGTCCTGGTGGATCTCCTGTACCAAACAGTGATTTCACCATAAACTCCAAGGATAATACCTCAATCACCCCAACAGCACACACTAAACTCCTAGGAGTAGTAATAGATAACAATCTCAAATTTGATATACACATAGCCCAAACAATCAAAAAAGTTCACAAAAAGCTTGGTTTCTTGTATAGGAACAAGCAATTCATGATCAATTATATCAAAGCCACTATTGCAAGAAACCACCTATTATCCACCCTACTGTATGCCTCCCCAATCCTGACTAATATTCGCCACAGTGAATAAAACAAAATGGCATCTTGCTACAAAAAGATTGCCAAGTTTGCTACAGGTGCCTCTATTAGAGCCCATCACTGTCTTTAACTCAGACAGCTCAACTGGCTTGAGTTGCCCCAACTACTTACTACTCAACTCTCCACAGCCCACTAACTGTACTACCTCCCTGACAAAACCCCCATACTACAGGATCTAATACAACCCTACACCACCACCCGGGCCTTAAGATCAACAGACCAAAATCTCATAAATGTCATCAAACATAAGAATGAAGCAGGCAAAACTCTCTTTGCCTGTACAATAGCAAAAACCTGGAACTTGCTTCCAAATCACATATCTTCTACAAGTTCTGCTCCACAATTTAAGAAACTACTCAAAACCTACTATTTTAACAATTGGCTGTGCCCATGTGACTCCCCAGGCTAATCCACTACATTGCAGTGATGCAAGGATTCTGGCAAAGATCACCTAGTAGTGCCTAACCTCTGAATACTTATTCTTAACTAACAATGATTTATTCCAATGGTATTGACTTGTATGTTTGTGAAGAAATGTTAAATATGTTCTTATATAATATTTGTATGCATTAAGAAGATGATGTTGTATTTTATAAAATGTATTTGTTAGCTTTGTTTTAAGTGGAAATTTTCTCCCTGGGCCTCTGCTGAAAATGGACCTGTGTTCCGTCGGACTTTTCTGGTCATCAAATGTAAAATAAAAATAAATAAATAAAATAAATATTGGGTGAGCAAATGGGTGTAACTAAAAAAATATTTTTTTTGAACTGGGATAATCCTTAGTTAGTTCTGTGTATTTACAGTACTAAATTTGCATTTTTATTTTCATAAATGCATTGTAACCTATTAGTTTTCAAGCGGTAATTACATTGTGAATCTTTCTAACCCTGTTATGAGGGTTGTACTATTCATATTTTGTAAAGTATGTCTTTCTTTTTGTGATGTTTATATGTTATACTGGAGCTTTTCTCCCTGGGCCTCCACTGAAAATGGACATATATCCAGTCAGACTATCCTGGTCAACAAATGTAAAATTAAAATAAATAAATAAATAAATAAAATCTGAATTGTCTAGATATGGTAAGGCCTTGTTACGTTTAATTCTGGTGTCTGCCAAAAAAGCAATTACTAGAAAGAGGAAATCAAAGCCTAAACTAACTGCCTTTGAAGCACTGATTATTGTAACAGAGTTAAATCTTTAGAAAAATGTAAGGGCTAATTACATAGAAAAAAAATGGAAATTGTGGAAATGATACATGTTTTGATGCTTATGTCATAAGTGATAATACAATAAAGGTGTTAAAAACTCATGGGTTGCTGGTAATGCATTACATCTTTGCCATTAGGCAAGCCACTCATTTTGGATTTTTAAAAATGCAGTCTATAAAAGTTCACATTATGTAAAACCGGAAAAGAACAGATCTTCAGTGTTTAGAACTGTTCCTTCAGTTTTATAATGGGCTCCTTAGTGTTGCATGTTTTGTTTAATTTGATGTTTCTTAATCTTAGTAAGTCTTATTTACTTTGGAAGTCCTGAATGAGGTTGTAAAAATACTGTGGACATAATATATTCCACTGTCCACCAATAAGTTATCTTTTTATCTAAAATCCTGTATCTGATGGTTACCTGGAGTATGGTTTCTGAAGTCACATCACTGGTGCTAAACAGGATAAAGTATGCAAAAGGCACTGAAATATCAGTCACAAAGCAATTAATGAAGTACATTTTGGTCTCAAGAACATGCAGGAACTGTATGCTGCATCAACGACCTATAGCTTCACACTGAGCAGATCCTCTGACCATTTCCATATCTCTGTCCCTGAGTTTCAGCACATTACAGTCCTCAATCACCCAAAGTGACTGCAGTTTGAATAAATTCTTACATACATTCACTCACTCTCTCACTTTCAGGGAATTGTAATATTCTGCTGTGCTACTACATTCTGCCCTGACCCAAGGTACTGAACTGCCACCCCTGGATTACTAGCTGAAACCTACCTGTTACTGTTTACTTCTTGTTAATTAAGCCAAAATAATTATAAACTGATATAATAATCTTTAGTATTGCAGCCTGCCAAATTAGAGGCTAGCTTCTTGTCACTGTTTATCACTTAAATACCTTATTTACAGTTAATAAATAAAATAAATGAACAGTTGCAAGCTTTTTAAAAGTGAAGAAATAAATAAAAAAATAGATAATTTTAAGAAACCAGATGACCAACCTCAAACTTTTTAGAAGTGAATTAGTAAAAATACTTTAGAAAAAATAAGTTAAGTAGTACATTTAATAGTTAAATAAACACTGAAATATGAAAATGCACAGAGAAATATAAGACAGTCATTTTAAACAAACAGATTATAAGAAAGAAAATATCTACCTATATCTTGCCTTTTTCCCTGTCTTTTTTATTTGACAAAAGTCACTATGCCCTAATGAATACTGGCTGAAATTTCAGAAAATGTTAGAGTAAAGTGCAAAGAACAAAAACTCACATGCCTTTACAAACTACAAGATGATATTCCTCTCTTTTTGCTCTCTTTCCCCTCCTTTTCATTCATCTATTTGTTTATATCTTTTCATACAGGTCACAAATGTGGTTGAGCAAAGTTTCACATTTACATACTATTTAGTTTGTATACCTGCTGTCAGTTAGGTATATAGTTAAGGAATCATGCACTTTTAACAGCTTTTTAAATTTCCTGACCTAGAAGTAATAACAGATCTTGTAATCAAATGACAGAGCAACTGATGTTTCTATCACATGAGTCTGTCATAAACTTCAGTTATGAGTTTTATACTATATTTTTATTTCATAGAAAATGGTCACATGTTCACACATATTTCATGCCACTGAGAAACATGCACATGTCAGATTAAATCCCATTATGTGTTTACTTGCTGAAACTTTTATAAAGCACAAGTACAGCTCACCTACCCATTACAGACTGATTCAGAAACAATGGCAGACATCCACAGAGGTCAATATTTTAATTGTGATGTAACAGCTCTGACATCCTGACCACATACAGGAAATGAATGCAATGTGGAGTGGAAATTTCTTAGCTGAACTTTTTTAGCTGTCCATTCATTGTCATCCAGCTCTGTCTAAAAACCATACCGACTCCTTGGTCTCTCAGCCTTCCTAGCTTCAGCACATCACATCATCCTCCAAAGGGTGCCCTTAGTTCTCAGAGCCTTCTATATTTTGGCTGGATGTCAGGGACAGTGCTGAGTCAACAGCTGGTTACTTGCTATCCATGGATGAATGGATGGATGGTTTGCCTTTTTTTGGCCTACTCCCCTCCTTTTGGTATTTGATAGGTATTATTGCCTATAGTATTTAGTATAAATGCGTATATGAGTAGTAAGTACCACTAACAGACTGCATCCACTCCTTGACAAGATGTACATGTCTTGACCTTGTATTTCGAATCTGACCGACTTATTGTAGCCATTAGGTTGCAATGGAGCAGCAGAAAGTGAACTGCTTCCTCCCACTGGAAGAGGGAAGCTGATACAGGCCACTTATGTACATTCATTCAATACCCAAGCCCACTACTTAAACCTTTGCTAGCTGGAGCTCATTCAGGGCTTTATTTTTGTGCACCACTTGGTCATCCAACGTCTACTGAACTTCTAATATAAGATCTAGTAACAGTAGTGCCCACTGCTAAATTATCATTCTGCTTTTCTGTGGCTGATGATACTTGTAAAATGCCCACCAGTTTTGTGTGGCTGTGTATACTTACTCTTGTACCAGGCTTATTACTTTTGTAGATAGACCACTTGCTTCATTGTTAATAGTCCAGTTCATACTTATTTTAATGCCAACATGTTTGCGACAGTTGTCACTGCTTTGTTAATTTTATGCCATAGCAGTAAGTAAACTATGCCATTCATTCATATCTCACACTGCATTTAGCACAAAGTACTTTAGTTTCTTACACATGTCATTGCAAATGTATGCATTTTGTGCACATGCTGTTAAGGCAGGGATGTTACCAGGGTTAGCTGGAGTTATAGAACAGGCTGCTGCTATTTAGCAGCTATGGTGGTTTGAAGAGCAAGCATTCCAAGACAATTTAATGAATGAAACACTTGTAGAAAAATGCTGTGGAGTATGAAAATAAAACAAAGGAAAACTGGTTCTGATCTCTGTAGCATCTGTATGGTAAACAAATGACTACAGAAGGTGAAATTTAGAGCAACACCGTGGAATGCCTATTATTTAAGCCTTTTCATATACACAGCTGTATAGATTTACATATCTTGGTTCTGAACCAAGTTGCATCTCATTTCCTGTTTCAGATTTATAATGACCTGTCTGTGACCTTCATTCAGTCAGACTGGTTAAGGTGTGGCAGTTGCCATTTTACAGTGCCGTGTTCCTAGATAACAATGCACTTGTGGTAGACACAAGGCATGAGACCTTCAAATTGTTTTAGTTCTTGTTCACTGAGGTTATAGGTTCCCAGCATACCTCTCAGCTGTCCAGAGTTTTGCAGAATATTCAGATTTAGCCTCATATTTTTGGACCGTTTCTCATAAAATTTGTGGTTTTCTGCCAAGCCACTGAGGATTAAAGTTACTAAGTAATGATGTATATATAAGTTTCAGACTTCACATTCTTCAGAAAATTAGTGCTAATACAAATCTTGTTATTCTAGCAACTTTCTAAATTGAAAAAGAGCAGTATTTAAAATCTATCCCTATTTTTGGGCCATTGTACCCCATTATTTAAGGCTTTGTCCAGATTTCTTGAACTTAGAATTTGAGAGGTATGATTCTTAGCACTTCAATAGTTTTTAAAAACACTTAATCCTTTTAGGTGAAACCTGACAGTTATTATGGGAGCACTAATTTGGAAATAAAAAGAAAAAAAATACCTTTAAAAAGAAAACACAGAATATATAATGCATTTAGATCTTTGCATTTCCAATATAATCACACAACATCAGACTACTGTGATTGTTACACTGTCTTTCTTCTGTTTTACATTTTCACTTAGTTCATTATGTTTCTTTCGACTGCCCAAAGTTTGTTGTAATCTGTTATTCCTTACAGCTCTCTACTAATTTGATCATTATTCGACGACCTTCTTTGCACCCCCCCCACAAGACTTTACTTTTATGGCCCCTGGAGGGTACAGAATATCAGATATTATAAACATAAAGTCTCAGTAACTTATGCAAAAGCATTTAAATTAGTTTTCTTTATTTCTAATCTCATGCTTTTTTGTAGCAGCTGAGCTGCATAGCTTTCAACTTGTTTGCTCAATAATAAGGGTCAAAGCCAAAAATAGAGGGGGAGGGGCTTGATATCAGGGACAGTTTTTAGCTATTATTTTAATTCTTTTTCTTTTGGCTGCTCTTGTTAGGGGTTGCCAAAGCGGATAATCTGTTTCCATTTCTTCCTGTCCTCTGCATCTTGCTCTGTCACATCAACCACCTGCATGTCCTCTCTCACCACATCCATAAACCTTATCTTAGGCCTTCCTCTTTTCCTCTTACCTGGCAGCTCCATCCTTAGCATCCTTCTCCCAATATATCCAGCATCCCTCCATCCATTACCTTGGGTGTACCCTGAAATAGGCCATGCCTATTGTGATTAATCCACTCAATTAAAAGTAGTGTTTACCCATGTCAGTAACTACATTTTGAACTGTATGTTGGATAGAGTAAAATTCAGGGGTGTAATGGGTACAATGCCCCGCATGAGGATATGTTTTAATGTTTGCAGGTGTTTCTGTTTGTTTTATACATTTTTGTTGAATGTCTTACCGTAAATTGTTTTTTGACATGGATGATTTTTGTCTGTAGTGTGGCAAGACTTTACAAAAGCCCTGTAGAAAATGTCATAGAGCAGGTCACATCAAATGTGTACAAATGTAAGGATGATGAAAAGGTGGTCGGTGATGAGCTTGGAGTACACATAAATAAATGGCAAGCCTAAAGATGCATGAGGATAAGATGGTTGATAACAGAAAGTAATAATAATTCTGGAGCACAGCAGTGAGTTGAAGAACTTGCCAAATGTGGCCTTGTACCTGAAATTACAGTATTTGAATAAATACGTCATAAAGGTTCCCCAAATAGAGATGACAAGCACAAATTTAGAATTTCAGATGTAAAAAATAAATGAACTGCAAGGCTCAAATGTTATAGGCAAATGTAGGTATTTGGTATATAACTAAAGACAGAGAAGGTGGAAAGGTAAAGAACACATGCTGGGATTTTGACATTATTTTGAACTGTAACCTTTCATAGCAGATGTTAAACTGTAGAGTCTATTGAATGAGATCTAACTTGTATTTCAGGTCAGTGCAGAACTGCTTTATAAAGAAGGAAACAAAAACTCATGGTAGCTCTTTGCAGTTATGGTAATGCAATCACATGCTCATGTAAAATATAGTGACAAGCACACTCAATTATGCAATGATCTTAATTACTTTTACTAAACATAAAATGGTCTTAATTAACTAAACTGACATTCCACCTGTAAGTTTGACAACAACTTGTTTGACAGGTTTATACTACTAAGAAAACCTGACCATAATTACAGAATAAAGATTAATATACCAGTTTTGTATCCTAAGTTTACTTAATTAGGAGAAGCTTGTATGTATTTTGTAGATGGAGATACACCTCCGTGTTCCTTCTCTGTTTTATGTTATAACTCTGGTCACACACTGAGAGAAGGGGGAATATTTTGCTTTGTAGTAAAGCTAAATATTTTCATTGGGTGTGGGAAACAACACATGGAGGACCCATGTACACTAAATTTGTAGTGACTACCTTACTTAATGAACAAGTGTCTGTTGTAAGGCAGTCAAGTTTTAAGAGACCATAGATAACCTACAACCCAAGAAGGATAGCTGAGTGATCACATTTCCCAAGAAAGATGGATGACCAGGGTCATGCTGTAACTTAAGGGTATGAACCAAAAATGAAAAGGTAAGAAAAGGTATTATGGCGATAATAACCTGACATATGAATGACGTGCTTTATGGGTTCATAGATAAGTGCTAGGCTAGCTGTCCTTTAAGTACATTTTAAGCCTAGCCAGTTTCCCTTTCTGTGGACCAATCCCATTTGGTGTTAGATTAGCCTTACACATCCCATGGTTGAAAATTGTATATTAACACTAGTGAGAATAACTGGGATCATACTATAGATAATTTGAGTGGACCATGCATGGGATAAAGCATTTGTGAGCTGCCTCTGTCTATTAATAGTATAAGAGGCAATCCAGGGGTAAATATTCTTTTTCCCTTCATAAATCCAAGTTATTCTTTAAAATGGACAGAGATGAGCTTTGCTTTATGTGGATGGGGAGTTGGTTCTAAAGCAGCGGTATCCTCTAAGAAATAAACCTGTCCCTCCAAACCATGCTGTTGATGTTAGAGAAAAGGTTTAGATCTCTGTATTGCATGATAACTATAGGAATCAATCGCAGGAGGTCAGAAAGGATTGGTAAGAGAGAGACTGGACACAACAAAACAATAGGAGGATATATGTATGGCTCCCATTTACGCTCAAGGTCTAGAAGATTTAGGATGTTTGCTTGGAAGTGTTTGTATAGGTATTTTTATCCCCCAAGCAGACTCCAAAGAACTTCTCCTCAAGTAGATTGCAAATTTTAGAGGTATGATCACAAGGTCATAGAAGTTTAGTAGGCTATCGACCTGGAGGTAATTTCAAGCCTAGCTGTTTCATCCCACTGTAATACGATAGATATTCTAGTCAGTACTTAGGATTGTATTTATTAATGATTGCCCATATCCAGGAGGGTTGTTGGTGCTATCCCCGGTAAGAATTTACGGTGCCCCATCTACTCATCCAGGTTCCTTTTGAACAGTGTCATAGAGGTGCTCTGCTTCACATGAATTGGCAGCCTATTCCAAAGATGTGGCAGTCACTGGGAGACAAATCTGTTCCTCCAGAATGTCGTATTCAAGTCGCAGCCCATATTTATGTCCCTAGAACAGGTAGCTGTAGTCCCATTTGATTTACGAATGTGCAGCAAATTCATTAGGCTTTGGACAGAGATTGCTCTGTAAGCCAGGCATAAGTCTCCCCTAAGAAGTCTATGATACTGAGTATGGTGACAGGGACTTTAGTTGGTCTGTGTAAGGCACATGCTGAAGTCCCTTGATCTTTGTAGTTAGAAACCTTTGAGGTATCTACAATTGCTGCAGGTGCTTTGTACAGTATATGCCGAAAGAGGCATTATACTGTATTATGGGCCTGACTAGTGATGAGTATAGAGGGCTATAACGTTCTTTGCTCTAGAGGCGATGCCTTTGCTAATCAAGTATGCTACGTAGAAAGCCTTCCTTACTACAGTAGACAAATGGTGGTCAAAGTTAAGGTTGCAGTCTATTTGTCATCCCAGATTTTACCACTTCTTAGGTGCACAGGGAGTTATTGTTAATTTGATATTGTGAAGGGACATAGTTTCTACCAAAGGGAATGATGATGTATTTGTTTGCATTTAGTTTGAGACCTTGACTAAGACACAAGTCATTGGTCTGTGTAAGGCCCTCCTGAAGTATACTGACATCATTTGGGGATTCAATAACTGCACTCAGTTTGCAGTCATCCACAAACTTGGTCAGCCACATCCCCTTAGTTTTGGCTTGAACTTCTGAGAAGTATATACCAAACAGTAGGGGGCCCAGCACTGAGCCATGTGGCATCCCACTGGAGACAGGTCTGCTGGTTGATGTGGAGTCACCCACTTTGATAGTGTGAGACTGGTTTGTGAGCCAGTTGGCAACCCATCTTACAACAAAGGGGTTTACATTCAGTTTGCTAATGTTATTGGTAATGCTGGAGTGTGGAATTATGTCAAAGGCCTTTGTTAAGTCAAGGTATGCTGTTTGCACAGATTTGCCCTCGTCAATGGCCCGGGTTACATTTATGAAGAAATACATCAGGTTTAACAGGCAGGATCTGCCCTTGATGAATCTGAATTGGGTTGGATCCAGGGTTTGGAGGTTGCCTATGTCTTTATTTATGAGGTCCATGGCTTTACAGATGAGGCTGGTCAGACCGGATCTGTAATTACCTGGGTCTGTTGCTATGCCACCTTTGTGGAGGGGGATAATTGTTGCTGTTCTCCATTCCACAGGAGCAAAGCCAGTGGTTTGGCTTTGAAGATTGGGGATGGGGAAGAAAGAGGTAATTGGGAACATATTTTTGGGAGTGTAATGATTTGTTAGACTTCACAAATTCCCTGCAGACTTCTCTGTCAGAAATACTGGGTGAACAAATTGGTGTGACTAATGAAAATTTTTTGAGCTGTATACAGAATTGGTATTGGCTAATGTTTAATTCTGGTGGCTGCCAAAAAAACAATTGGTTGAAAATGGAACTCAAAGTCTAAACCAGCCTTAATAGAAGTAGTGAGTATTGTAACTGAGATAAAAGAACTGAAAGTGGGATCTTTAAAAAAATGGTAGGAGGAAGTTACATAGGAAAAAAATAGGAATTGTGAGAACAATACATGCAGAATAATGTTTTGGAGGAGGGATGAGGTTTAAGGGAAGGCTGGAATTGAATGAGCTATGTAATGTTTGATTGACAATGACTGTGTAGAAAAGTATATGTATTGTATAATCTTTGCAATTGAAACATTATACCTCACATTTATATAAATGAAAACAAACCGTATGTCAGTGTGGTTTGTTTTCATTTATATAAATGTACGATTGCCTATATCATAAGTGATAATTCAATAAAGATGCTTCTTAATTAAAAAAAAAGTTTATATCCCTAGACCTAGTATTTCTGATACTGTTTGACTTGCTGATTTGCAGTAAATCCATCAGTACTGGGTCAGAGAATGCTTTATATGCCAGACACAAGTCACCTCTTATCAGTCTGTTTGTTTGTGTCTTTCGGCTTTTCCCGGTTAGGGGTCGCCACAGCGGAACTCCGGTCCGCTAATGATTGGTAGTGGATTTTTACGTACCAGGTTACCAGCCCTAATGCACAACCTTCAATGAAGGCATGCCCCATTCACGTATGCCTTCACACAGAAGATGCTCTAGCTGAGAATCGAACGAGACAACGTCTTGCTATGAGGCGAAAACACTACCGCAGCACCACCACCGCAGTCACCTCTTATCAGTCTGTAGGATACTTTATTTGTAGTAAGAAGTTCATTTTACAAATTAATTGAAAAAAAAAGTGTTCTGTGGAATAGGTACCAATGCTACTAGCAATGCTGTCAACAAACTCAAAATTGTGGCAGAATTATTTACCATTTAATAGTGCAGTTCTAGTGAACTGATTCATCACCATTTAATATGTAAACCATAGTATTATTGCATTACTAGCACTGATCATAAACATCTAAGTATTACTAACTGTATATATGCCTAAATGTAAATGTTTACTCAGTACTCCAGTACTGGATATGAGAACAATGCGCTGTAAGACCCTGCACACTGACAAGCTCTTTGTGTACTACACTGTCCTGTCATTTACTTAGTAAATAGTTGGATTCCTTCTTTATGTATATTGATGTACAGGGTGGGTATCTTGGCTCAATGGGTAAAATGTCTGCCTTATTATACCACGGTTGTGTGGTTACTATCTTTGCGGAGTTTGTGATATTCTCCGTTTTTCTCCAGATATGTACAAACCTCACATTGAGTCTCGTCCTCTGAGCTATCCACAGTTGAGGGTATTGCCTGGGTTTTCTATGCTATGATGTTGGCTGCAGTCTGTTGTCCTACATTGTCTGTAAAGAAAAATGTTCATGCCATCAGCATCATAGATGTCCCCTTCCTATAGGTATTTGGTCATGATGCTCAACGGGTGTCTCTTCTTCAGTCAACATATTTTAAGGTCTCCAATACTAATCCTGGACATGCATTTTAAGTCCACTGCTAACCTACTGTAGTTGCCTGAATAACAACTGGCCTTTACTTCAGTCTCCCAGCCATCATCTGTTCTCTATTTGTTACTGCCCCCATCCACTTCTTTTGCCAAATGGGATGATGCACAAAGTAATTTATGTAGATTTGCTTCAGTAATTCTTATGGGCTCATATTACAACCCCCATGTCTTTTATTGATGAAATATGTAGAGCACATTCTACCCACATTAACACTTTTATACAGTTGGTGTCATTCCTTTCATGCCACTACAGCTAAAACCTCATCCTAGTCAAATGTAGTCAAACCCTCTTCCTCCGTAGCCAATTCTGCCTTCTCATATCATGCACTGTAGGTAATTATGCTATTCTTTGTAATCTAGGGAACTTTCCCTCACATATTGCCTTCATCTTAAAACTTTACAGACCCTTCTGTCTTTTACCTTTTACCTGTATTACATCAAATCACAGTACTAAAAGTTACATTTTTTTAAATCGTGAACCTTAACTCAAAGGTACAAGGAAAAGAAGGGAGCATTTTACAGGGTGCATGCCCCCCTGCACCCTCCATGTTGGTGACTTAATATCCCGTATACCCTCCCACAGAATAAGAGTCAATATGTTTTCTGCAAGGTACAATGGCCAAAACACATGATCAAAAACCACTTGTTATAGCTATGGTCATCCAAGTATGTAATAGTCTCTTCCCTCAAACTGCTCTGCTGTTTTCATCTATAAATTCCAGCCTTTTTATTTTTCCCCATCAAGTCTTATTCTGAGGTTAGTTACTTTGTTTAGTTATCTTGTCATTCTAGCTTCTGTTATCTAACCTGATAAACTCTTGATACTTTACAAAAAAAAAAAAATCCCTGTACCTTGCTTGGCCTAAGGGAGGTTGAAACTCTGCTGTAATTATGCAACTGCTGTAGTCCTCTCATAGCACAGACTTTGACCATTGGACTTGAGTCATGTTCATTTGTATTGCCTTCCTGCAGGCAGGGACCTAGCCAGGACTTTTAGAACTGTGTACCAGCTTCTCAAATTCTCCAGAATATAGCCCCCTCCACTAGAAGTACAGCCTGCCAGCTCTAGGAAGTGCAGGCTTTTGCAAGAAAGGTGTTGGCTGATAATAATAAAAGAGAGTGAATGATTGTATGTGTGCTCTTACACTGACGTCGTTGGTGTGGAGAGGTCAAGAGAGATCACATGACCATGTGCTTTATAATAAAGGAGGAAGCGAGGAGTGTTCCCCTCTCTGATACCGCTAACAGGTTATGGGCCCAGGAGGGAAGTAGGAAGCCGATGGCATAGACTATGTTTTGACGGTGATGAAAAGAATTACGAGTTGTGGGAGAAAGTTTCTGCGACACCTGTGTTTACCAGGGCTGAAAGATGCCATTTTGCGAAATGTGCAGCAGGACGCAGAGGATGAGGAGAACAAGGAGGAAGGTGATGACGATGCTGAGAAAAATGAGGAGGCATATGCAGAACTAATACAGTTCTTAGATGACAAAAGTTTGCCCTTCGTCATGAGAGAGGCTGCAGATGACGGTAGAGAAGCTCTTCAGATTCTGAGACACCATTATGCTGGGAAAGGGAAGCCACGGGTTATTAGCCTATACACCGAATTAACAAGCCTTCGGAAGGTCATCAGTGAAAGTGTCACAGACTGTATCATTAGGACTGAAACATCCATTACGGCACTTAGAAATGCTGGGGAGAAGCTCAATAATGGGTTACTAATTGCAATGATTCTGAAAGGGTTGCCTGAAACTTTTAAACCATTTGCAGTCCACATCACGCAAGATTATGATAAGTTGAGCTTTGGTGAGTTCAAAACAAGGTTGAGAAGCTATGAACATACCGAGAAATTTAATGCCAACGTAAGTAAAGATAATGTGAAGAAAGCGAGTGGCCTTGGGGAAAGAGTAAAAGCAGAGATTATGTGCTATAGCTGTGGCCAAAAGGGACATAAGGCATGAGAATGCCGGAGAGAATATAGAGACCAGAGACAGTGGTAGTTTGTGTAAAACCCCTAGCCACAGGGACAATAACTGTAGACGAAAGAAGAAAGATAATGTGAAACAAGCAACTGATGCGAATTATCACACATTTGTCTTCAGAATAAATGAGCATCAAATTTGTGAATTAAAACAGAAGGGATTAATGGTGGACACTGGCACCACATCACAAATAATTAACGACCTGAAAAAGTTTAAATACTTTGATGCAACTTTCCAACCAGAGGAACACATGGTGGAATTAGCTGATGGGACTAGAACCTGTGGGGTTGCACAGAAGAGAGGTAATGCAGAGGTATGGCTGCTAAACACAGAGGGGCACAAAGTAAAGGTGATGATGACTCATGTGCTGTATATCCTGATGTATCCACAATGCATTTTTTCTGTTAAGGCAGCAATGTCCAAAGGGGCCTTGATCAACTTTAAACAAGGCCGGGACCAACTCATCTATAAAAACGGCACCAGGTTTGACAAAATTGAGTGTGATAGACTATTATTTAGGCACATATGATGAAGAAAACGATAGTGAGATATTTTATGATGCATCTCAGAGCTGTTATGACATTCAAACATGGCATAAAATGCTTGGTCACTGTAATTTCGAAGATGTGTTAGAATTAGAAAAAGTGGTAAAAGGAATGAAAATTAAAGGTAAAATTGAGAAACCTAACCTAGATTGTGAAACCTGTACGCAAGAGAAATTTGTCCAGAGCAGAAACAGAGAACCAGATGCAAGAGCAAAAGCTGTGTTTGAACTAGTCCATACTGATTTGGCAGGCCCAATTGAGCCAGTGGCAAAAGATGGTTTTAAGTACTCTTTAGCATTTACTGATGACTACTCGGGTGTAATATTTGTCTACTTTCTGAAAGCCAAGAGAGATACAATCAAGGCGACTGAAAAGTTCATTGCAGATTCAGCCCCTTATGGGATGGTAAAGTGTATCAGATCAGATAATGGCACTGAGTTCATGTTGAGAGACTTTCAGTCTCTATTGAGTAAAAGTGTTATAAGACATGAAACATCAGCACCTTACTCACCCCATCAGAATGGGACAGCAGAGAGAAACTGGAGAACACTGTTCGAAATGGCAAGGTGTATGTTGATAGAGAGCGACTTACCTAAAGAGTTGTGGACATATGCAGTAATGACTGCTGCTTTTATTCGCAACAGATGTAGGCATGTGGGGCAGACCCCATTTTTCATGCTAACAGGAAAGAAACCTGATCTTTCAAGGATAAGAGAATTTGGATCAGTGTGTTATGCATACAGACAAGATAAAAAGAAGTTAGACCCAAGATGTGATAAGTGATTTTTGTCGGATATGATAAAAACAGCCCATCATATCTAGTCTGTTATCCTGGCACAGGAAGGGTCCTTAGACACAGGTTAGTCAAGTTCATTACTAAGAATGTAGCTGAATGCCAGACTCAGACAGACCCAGAAGTGATGGATGAAGATCTTAATACCAGAATAAGTGTGTATGTTAAGTCAGAATCAAAAGCTGACAGTCAAATCACAAAAGAAACACAAGTGAATCACACTTAGCGTTGCCACCCCTCCGTTTTTTTTCCGGAGTGCCCGGAAATCAGTAGGGCACTCCGGTTCTCCGGTTCTTGCACTCAGAGTCCGGAAATAGCGACGTCAGGCTCGTCAGCGCGTATTAAAAAAGAAAAAAAAAAAACATTCCCGTCTTGGACTCTCGTTGATTGGCTGCTTGCTGCAGACGAGGCTCGTGCAGCAAGCAGCCAATCAACACGTAGAGTTACTAGTCAAAGCCCTGCAAAGCCCGGGAAAATGTATGCATATAAAGCGGCGCTTCAGCTTCAGGTTTTACCTTTTACTTTTGTACAAAGGGTGCTTTAAGATCTGAAATTCTTGCTTGGACGTCGTCTTCAGTGGATTGCCTGCTGCCTGGAAGCCCTGCCTGCTGCCTGGAAGCCCTGCCTGCTGCCTGGAAGCCCTGCCTGGAAGCCCTGCTGCCTGGAAGGATTGCCTTAGCCCTGCTGCTTGCCTTGCTTGCTGGAGTCTTGCCCTGGCTGGAGGAGAAGTGCTGTGGACTGGGTGGTGGTGTGTTCCCCTGCTTGCTGGCCCTTTAGCTGCCTGTTCTCTTCTGCTGCTGAGAGCTTGTTTTAGTAGCCCTGCTGCTGATTTTTCTGGAGGTAAGTGGAATTTTTTTAATGGATTAATTCTTTGGAATTAAGGTAGATTTTCAAAGATTAGTGTGACAAGGGGAATGAAATATTGCCAGCACAGCTACTAGTGAATTTTTTAAATATTAAATTTATATTAATTCACTAGCAGTGCTGGCACTATCTCATTCATTGATGGTGACAAGATGTGTGTAACTATCTAGATGTTCAACATGTGGTGATTAACTAGAACAGTTTCTAATCTGGTTTTGGACTTGGTTGCAGTGAATATATAATGACTTCATGATTTGTATAAGATGCTTGGACTGTAGATCTGTCTTTCTAGTCTGTCATCACCGTGATGTTTACCTTGACCTGTGTTTCTTCCTAGGGTGTCTTTCTAGGGTGTACAGTCTTAAGTAGTATAGTGAGGCTTAAATGTAGCTTTTTGTCTAGTTTGTCATCACAACTGTTTACCTTTTATCTGTGTTTTCTAGGGTATACCGTCTATACCAAAGCTTAGCTCATTTGATGTTACAGTGAATATATGATTACATGATTTGTATAGGATGCTTGGACTGTAGAACTGTCTTTTCTAGTCTGTCATCACCGTGATGTTTACCTTGACCTGTGTTTCTTCCTAGGTGTCTTGGGTATATAGCAAGGCTTAATGTAGTTGCTTTTCTTTGGGACTGTCAATGTGAAATATCTCATGTGGTTTTGAGCTTGTTACAGTGAATATACACAGGATATTTTCTAACGTTTTGTTGTGTAGATATTTAAGTTTTGAGACGACTTAAATATTTATTTAGTGACACTGGGCCACTACCTTGGCATTGGTCAAACTAGCAATGTTTATTACTATTGCACAGTAAGACTGAACACACTTTGTTAGGGCCTTAAAGTTGCTTATAAGGAGTAGCTGGCTGATTATGTTGTAGTCTGGGGAAAAAGGGGGCATAGTTAGTAAACTTGTGTCAGCCTTTCTCTTGTGTATATAAATCAGACCTCAAGTGTGTCTCAACTGCTTTAGCAGGGGCCCAAAGCACTGTTAAATAGGAGGTGGTGGTGAGGATCTGGAGTGGAAAAGGGGAGAAACCAGCCCCATGTTGACTGGTCCCTGTGCTTTGCACTTAATATGGGGTGTTGCATCTGGAATTGTGGGGCTACGGAATTCATCTTTATGTCTGCCCATACGGTCTCTTATCATTATGCAAGTTATTACTGTTGCAGCCAGAGGGTATTATGATTGCTGAGTTACATATTTCATGTTTATCATTGTGTGCCACACTATGTCCTGTTTGTCTTTATGCAAGTTATTACAATTGTAGCCAGAGGGTGTGATTGCTGAGCTGCCATGTATTTCATCTTTATCTTGTCAGTCCACAGTATGCCTGAACTTTCTTGCTGTGTTCAGACTCAGCTGGATAACATTTGCACTGGGTTCTACATAAAAGTAGAGAGTCTTAATTTGGTGCATTGCTGTAGTGTCTGACCCATGTGTTTTACACACAGTTGAATGCCTTCTGTGCATATTCTGCTGTCACACCAGGTTCATGTGTAACAGCTGCAAGTCCCTCAGACAGGAGTTGCTTCTGCCTTTCATTGCTTTACCTTCACTGTAATTTTTCATGAGGAGTCTCATTTTTTTCCCTATACCAACTTGGTATTACTAGGGTGTGAAAGTCTGGAGATTCACATGTGAATGTGAACTCTGGCTAGTGGCTACTGACTGACACAGGCCCCACCAGGCACTGGTGTTGGTCACAAGTGTTTTGATTTTCTATTAATAGCTGTTTTGGTTTATTGTAGTGTTGAGCAAGGATCCTACAGGAATCATGTTCAGGAAAAGGTCAATGGATCATCAAGAAGAGGCTGAAAGCGCATCTCTAAGAGGTTTTTCTGCAGTTATAATAAGGTGTGGGAGCAAAGCTACTCATGGGTGCGACCTGTTCCAAATGCAGATGCCATGGCAAAGTGCACATCCTGTGGAACAACTTTCACTGTAAAATGGGATGGGGAAAAGGCATTGAAAAGCCATCAGAAGTCAGACAAACATCATCAAAGCCTTCAGCTCCAGAGGCAGAACCTCGTAATGACCAAGTTTATTCAGCCACGTAATGTAACCAGTGAAGCTTCCAAAGTCACTGCAGCTGAAGTGACAGCAGTCTATCATGGAGTGAAACATGGTCACTCATATGTATCCATAGATTGTGGAGGTAAGCTGGCACCAACAGTCTTCCCTGATTCTACTTTGGCTTGAAATTCACCTGTGGGAAGACAAAATCTGAGAGTATTGTCATGAATGTTCTTGCACCTCATTCAGAGGAGCTCCTTCTGCAGGAACTTGGCAATTCCTATTTCTCAGTGGGATCAGATGCATCCAATAAAGGGAACAGAAAAATGTTCCCTTTAGTTATTCAACACTTTACTCACACCCATGGCACACAACAGAAACTCCTTGATTTCTATGAGGATCATAACGAAAGTTCTGAATGTATCTTTACTAGAATAAAGGACATCCTTGTGCATAAAGGACTCAAAGTACAAAACATTGCTAGCTATGCTGCAGACAATGCCTCAGTCAATTATGGAAAGCACAGGTCTGTTTTTAAAAGTTTGAAATCTGAGGTGCCTCACATCATTGCAGCAAACTGTTTATGCCATGTAATACATAACTGTGCCAAGCATGCAAGCAAGGCCCTTGCAAAGTTTGATGTGGAGACTCTGGTTTTGAAAGTACATAGTGAGTTTTCAGCATCTGCTAAAAAATGGCACTGTTGAAAGGCTTCTATTCTTTCCTAGACCAGGACTTTAAGGAAATAATACAACATGTTGTAACAAGGTGGCTGTCTTTGTTCCCAGCTGTGGCAAGGCTGGTAGAATGTTGGCCTGCTATTAAAAGTTATTTTATTAGTCAAGGGCCTGAGGACTGTCACCCCCTTATCTGGAAATTTGTGGAGGCCAATGAGGATGGCATCAGTGGGGATGTGTCTGAGGCAGAGTGCTACATACATTTCATGCACTACATCCTGCAGGTCTTCCACAAGTCTATAGCAAAACTTGAAAGTAACACTCTCTCTGCTCCAGAGTTGTACACCGTGATGAAAAGTCTAAAAGATGAGTTGCAGAGAAGGCTAGATGACCAGTTCTTTGGTACTAAAGTTTCATCTGCCTTACAGCACTTTACTCCAGCTGTCGCACAGCAGGTCTGTAGGACCTTCTGTGATTTTTACAGTAAAGCACTTTGTTACCTACAGAAGTGGTTTGACTATGATAATAGTCCCTTTAAAGCTATGCAGGTCCTCAGCCTCCAACATCCTGTAACTTGGCCAGAACTGCGTACAGTTGCAGACCTCTTCAAATTGGATGTGGACATTGAAGCACTTTACTCAGACTACTGTACTTTAATTGCTGCATTGCCAGCCCTGTTACAGATGACAGAGGCATCTGTAAGTGATCGCTAGGTGACTTTTTAGTAAAGCTCCAGACTGCAAGCCACTTTACAGACTGGTGCAGTTTGCTCTTTCAATCCCCCCCAGCAATAGCTTGGTGGAAAGCCTTTTTTCACGTATGCGGAATGTGTGGACTGATGTAAGAAATAGAATGCTTGTGTCACTTGTGAAGGCAGAGTTGCAGGTCAAGCTAAACTTTAACATGAGTTGTTCAATTTTATTCACTTGTGAGAAATAACCAGCCATTACTTGAGGCTGCTAGATCAAATGCCAAATATAGCTTCAAGTATAAGCAATGATTTCTAGCAAAACTGAAGATACTTTAAACAGTTGCTTTTCTTTTACTATTGTGCGTGGTGAACCCTTAATGTACTGCTTTGAATGAACTGGTGTTTTTAATATCTACTTGTATTTCCATTTTAGTACTACCTGTGATATGAGACTTGGGCTTAGTTTTCCCATGCTTGTGTGTGATGTACTGTTGTATGTAGTGAACCTTTTGAAGTATTGCTAAATAAAGTTTTTTTTATTTACTTTTGACTCGTTGCACATTTTTCTACTTATTGGTAACTGTATGTGATATTAAAGACTTATGCTGAAGGGTGCTAGAGTAAAGGGGTGTGGCTATTAAAAGGAATGGGTGTGGCTTGATTGTGCATGGGGCGGGGCTTGTTTGTCAGGAAATGGCACAGTAGAAAGGTGGCAACCCTAATCACACTGAATCTATAATAAATGATGGAGACACAAAAATATGGCAAGAAGAGGGAAGGCAGGATACACACTACTCTAAAAGAGATAGAAAACCACCTGCATACTTGAAGGACTGTGAGTGTAAATTGAAAATGACGATTATGTGACAATTATGTTTACTATTTTTACAGACTAATATGCAACACACTGCAGAGCTTTAAAGAAGCCATGACTTTGTCTAACTCCGAGAAGTGGGTCAAAGCTATGAAGGAGGAACTTAAGTCTTCAAAGGAAAACAACACATTCACACTCACCACACTGCCAGAAGATAAAAATGCAGTGGGGGGGGGGGTAGATGGGTTTTCACTCTAAAATACAATGCAGATAATACTGAGACTTACAAAGCTAGATATGTGGCTAAAGGCTACAGTCAAGTCGCTGGTATAGACTACAATGAAACATTTGCACCGACTGCAAGTATGACATCTGTACGAAGTCTAATGCAGATGGCAACTCAGTATGATTTAGAATTGCACCAGATGGATGTACAAACGGCATATTTACATGCTCCTATTGACTGTGAGGTGTATATGGAGCAACCTGAAGGTTTTGAAAAGAAATCAAATAATGATGAAAAATTGATTTGTAAACCGAATAAGGATTGAAACAATCAGGGCGTAACTGGAACAAAATGTTGCACGATTATCTTTGTGAAAATAGTTTTATCCAAAACCCCGCAGACCACTGTGTATACACTAGACAAGCTGAAAATGAGAAAACAGTCCTAATTATATGGGTTGACCATCTCATTATAGCAGCTAGTCACAATGAATCACTAAACGATGTAAAATAAATGCTCAAAGCTAAATTTAAAATGAAAGATATGGGAAAGCTAAGACATTTTCTAGGCATTGACTTTGCCCAGAATAGCGGTGAAGTAAAAATTAATCAAAAGAGGTACATCACAAAAATTCTTGAAAAATTTGGTATGTCTAATTGTAAAGTAAAAAGTACCCCTTCTGAACAAAAACCTAACTTTGAATGTGACAGTGAATCTACAGATCCAAGAAAATATCGTGAACTTGTGGGTAGTTTGATATATGTTATGACAAGCACGAGACCTGATCTTAGCTGGATTGTAAGTAAACTTTCACAATATTTGTCACAACCGAGTGAATCTCATTTAACACTAGCCAAACATGTGTTAAGATACTTGAAAGGTACATTGGACAGAGAGCTGTGTTACAAGACAAGTGAAGGGAAACTTCAGATTATAGCATACAGTGATGCAGACTGGGCAACAGATCAAAATGATAGACGTAGTACAACAGGTTATTGCTTTAGCTTCAATAGAGACGGGCCTATTATTTCATGGAAATCAAAGAAACAACAAACGGTGGCTTTATCTACATGTGAGGCAGAGTACATGGCATTAGCAGCAACAACACAGGAGAGTTTGTACATTGTGCAGTTGTTGAGTGGAGTGGATGGAGAGTGCAAGTATGTGCCAGTAACAATATCTGAGGACAATCAAGGAGCAATCGCTTTGTCGAAGAATCCAGTAAGCCGACAGAGATGTATACATGTTGATATTAAGTATAATTTTGTCAGGTCAGCACTTAATGATGACAAAATAAGCATTGAATATTGCCCAACAATGGACATGGTTGCAGATGTCTTTACTAAACCTGCTACAAAGTCGAAGATTGAAAAGTTCATGCATTACGTATTTGGAATGTGAAGGAAAAGTTATCCAAAAATATGTTCTTAAAATATATTTGTATACAGCGTAAGAGCAAGTGGGAGTGTTGGCTGATAATAATAGAGAGGGAATGATCGTATGTGTGCTCTTACACTGACGTCGTTGATGTGGAGAGGTCAAGAGAGGTCACAAGACCATGTACTTTATAATAAAGGAGGAAGTGAGGATTGTTCCCCCTCATCCATTTTTAGCCAGATTGATTGCCTTCACGTGTGTTTATTTTCCTCTGTAAATGTATGTTTAACCCAACTTTCTTGCCCTTAAGATGATACCACCAACAAAAGATATCTGGACATTAAAGAAATCCATTTAATAAAATGCATAACCATAAAAAATGATAAATACAGTTTTTCTTTTTTAATTTTCATTTTAGTACATTTCATTACTCTGATTATATTTAAAAATTGAATTATTTTAAAAAGTATGCTCAAGGCATATGTGGCGTATGTCTAGCTAGAAAAATGCTTATAGATATATGCATGCTTATTTATCTGTGTTAATCTGGTTCTACTGTTTGCAGTTCTTTTCTGTATCCTTTCTAGAGATTGGCTATATTCTTGTCTAGAATACCTACCTTATAAAAATAAGCACATTTAATGGGACTGATGAATTCCTTTTTAGAAGAACTGGAGGGCAGTTTATTCTTCGAGTAACAGAAAAAAAGATGAAGATATATCCTGAATAAACCTTTATTTCCTTGCTCACTTTGAATTTACTCTTTTGTTCACTAGTATTTTAATATTACGTATACCAACAAGACAGTGATGTAAAGTGAATAAGAGACACAAATATAATAGCAGACACTGATTAGACACTGATTAGTACTAGGCTAGTTGCCCTTGCGAGCCATTTTAAGCCCAGCCAATTATCCCTTGTGAGACTCAAACCCTGCATCTTGAAAATGTAAAAATAATTTATAAACTGCAATATTGCGCTTTAAAAAATATCTTATTTATATCCTTCTACATACCACAGAACTAAGAGACTAGCATTCTGGGAGCCAAGAATGAACATCATGAATCTGAATGAATGACATGCATAACTTAGGCTCCACCTGAGCAGGCTGAGGCCTGTCATGAGAGGTGTGGTTCTTGCTTGTAAGAGGTATTTCTCTACAGGGCCTCTAACAGTATTTTCTCAAATGGCAATATAGAGAAACAGTCACCTTCCCAGTCCTTCTTCAGGTGGATAAACAGGTGCGGCACTTACATATACTAGGTTTCAATGTTATTCATATTGTGTTCATCAACAGATATTCAAGAGTCTACTGAGTTTTCCATTTTAACACTTTATAGTAGTCTGAGCTGCAAAGAATCCCTCTCGTAGGATTTCATGCACTGCTGTTTTACCGCCCCTTTCTGTTGCACTATTGCTTTGCATAACTTTGTTCTTTCTTTTATGATAACTATTTTTCCCTGTTTGTTTATGATAACTGGGGAGCATTGTAGAAGTTTTATATAATGCTGTTCCTGAAAAACAAGGGTTGTTTCTGTGCATATTCATTTGTTTGTACAGCTAGTCAGTCTTTCAGAACATAAAATCATATACCAAATTGATGAAAATGAGTATGGGGAGATAAGAACCCAGTGATTGTCAAAAATAGGTGGAAAATGATAGAAATGGAGCCATTATTAAAAGATGGCATTTATTTTGTTTGCGGTGGTTTCATCACTCCTCAGTCTGTCGCTGATGCTTTAGAACTGAGAACTTTCTTTCTAAACTGAATGCATTTTCTCAGCATAGAACAAATATACTATATCTTGTAAAACAATAGCTGAAGAAGGTTGGCAAATGAAAAGCAGTTCTAACAGCTTAGTCCTGGTATCTGCAAATGGAGAATATCTGTAAAGTGCACTGGTTTGTCATTGCATAGGATAGATATTCATATTGCACGAAAGAAATAATGTGAAATGCCAACATCTGTTTCTATAACCAGCAAATAAGTTACCTTATTAGTCATATTCTGAAAGGGTTGTCATATGTGACACTTTCTGAAAACGAAAAATTAGGCAGAATATCATAACCTCAGAAAATGATGCAGTTTTTAATGATGTAGTATTTCATCCTAGTCATCTGCTTTTTGCGTTGATTTACATCTGTTTTCAGTGCTGGAGTAGAAGAGGTATGAAAAAAGTACACACTGACTTGCATATTGATAGACCAAGAGTATGATAAAGTAAGCAGTAAGGCAGAAGGATACACTGGTATTACTAAATAGCATCACTTTTGACACATAAAGCATGAGGCAATATGGGGGTATTTTCTCTGCTCCTGGGGTGCTTATATTAGCACAAATATTGGAGTGTCTTATTACAATTACACATTGGTTCACTTCTAATAACAATATATTAGTACATAGTACACAGTGATTAAGCTTCAATATTTGGGAAAAGATAAACCAGTTAAGCACCATTGTTGGGCACAGCCTGACCTTAACAATTGTTAAGCACCCCCTGCTTATGTTGTTAAGGTCCAGTCTTGCACTAAGCAGTAACATCTGCCTGTACTGACTAGCAAATGACAGAGGCAGAACAATACATTTCTTTCTGCTTGCTCTCTGTACCCTTAACGTGCCCCTAACTTCCTGTAAAAAAAAAAATCTTAGAAAGTTGCTAGAATGTCAGGATGTGTTTGCCTGCATAAACTGAATGATACAAACTCTGAAAATCAAATGTATATCATTATTTAGTGGCTTCCGTCCTTGACGGTTTGCTCAAAAAACACACATATTATGAGGAATGGACCAAAAATATGAAGCAATAATCTGGATGTTCGATGAAAATCTAGATGGCAGAGAGGTATGAAAGGTGAGTATAAATGCAATGGAGTGCAATACACTGTCTTTTTGACAGTGTCCGCTAAGTGTTTTATAGCTTTCAAAGCCAGCACTACAAAGAATTATGATCATCTCACCGATCGTAACCCTGTGTTGTGTTCTCGACATGGATTCCAAGATTCACCTCTCAGGCTTCACTCTCGAGATGGTTTCTTGGCATCCATGTGTCTCCAACACATAATAAGTGGGTTGGCATTTTCTTTTCCCTTTTCCTTAGATTCATGGTTCCATAAGTTCATAGCTAATTACTAGGCTAGCTTTCTTAATAGGCCATTCCAAGCCTAACCAATTTCCTTTCCAAAGGTGCGAATCAAACACTGTACCTTGTGTCTTTGAGTCAAAAACCTTACCCATTATACCAAGCCCCAATCTTTTTTTTTTTTTTTTTTTGAGCCAATTTTAATTCTTTATGTTAATCACTGTACATGGTTCAGTGTTACTTAATGCTTTAATGGTAGTCAGAACTTGTTAGGTTAAAAATTTTCTAGGAGTCAAATTTTATACTAGTTATTTGACAGTGAAAAGTTCTTAAGGCCCGTCAAATATACCACACAAACTTACAAGCAAAATAGTACTGCACTAAAAACAGAAGGCTTTCCCTAAATGTTGATGATGAGAAGAAACTGATAGCATGTGGGACCTTATCCTCAAATTATATGGTATGGGGAGGTTACCATCCTTTAGTGGAGAAGCTGATGTACCTCGGTGGCTGCAGTTCTGTGGACAACTCTCTAAGTGGAAGAGTTCTTAACCAAAATGCCACATGGACTTGTACAAGAAATATATGACTGTACTTCACAGAGATGGTCAGATAATGTTAAAAATACATATTGGGAACCCTCAAAGAGGTGGCTGACATTTTTAACTTAAAGTAATTACACTCAGACCCGAACACGTTCATACAGCAAGGCTGTGCATTATTAACTGAGCTGTGCATGCCTGTGCCTTAATGTGCAAAATAAATAAATAAATAAATAAATAAACAACCAAGATCCAAATTTTTAAAAATGTTAAGATTCCCTTCTGCCCAAAGTGTGTGCTTCAGAACCATATTTGTCAGTCATGTGTATTTCTCTCTGCTGTTCTGGAGTTCCTCTTCATGAGAAGTACTGTGGGAGTGTAGATATAATATCGAGTCTTCAGTTACAATGTTTTTGGAGTTTTTCTAATGGATGAGAAGGGAGCCTTAATGCATCTGGGAGTTGGAGACAGGAATACTCTGCACATCAAACCTTTGCATGGAGTATTCATCCTTTTTGGAGAAGGTGGTTAGGCTTTTCAGGAAGATGACACCTGTTATTTCTGTAGTCTTGCTGGGAAAACTTATTAACTGTCACACAGGTAATTATGTAGATACCTGGAGGGGTGCAATGGGAGGAGTTCTTTGTAGTTCCAAACACAAGTGATAAACTTTTATTTGACTTTTTTGGAAGACAAGGGTGACCATGATGAACACCATATTGGAATACAGAGTTGTAAGTGTATTTGATACCCTATTATCTTTGTCCACTATCAGTAATCATCTCGGTGGTTGCCATTAGAACTAGCAATTTGTATTCTGGGTGAAGAGAGGTGCAACACTATCTCATGACCACCACCTTATAGTAGGTTATATTAGTCAGCTAGAACACTGAATGAAAAGAACTGAAAGGCCCAGAAGGACCAGTAATATTCTCTTGAAACATCTGGTGGAGGAGACTTTGTAATATAACCTCATTACCTACCTCTAAGTAAGAAGACTTCGCCTGTGCCCTTGTGAAGCTGAATTTGCATGGACAATTCTTAAGACCAGAGCTGTTAATGTAGCAGCAAGGAAATGTCATTCAGAGGGTCACAAAGTGTCCGTCACCTGCTGCTGAGTACCAGTGCTGAAGGAAGCAGTCAAGTTGAAGAAGGTGGCCTTTTCTGACAATGCTTGGGGAAGGCTGTACTGATTCAGCTGATAGTTGCTGAAAGATTAAAAAAGTCAGTGACAGTGGCTGAAGAAGTGAAGGCTTGGGCACAGGAAGCATCCTAATAAGCTGTAGACTACTCAGTGGTCTCGGCAATATTGTAGCAAAATCATAGAATGTCTTGAGAGGAGAATATAGGTTGTCTTCCTGGCATTAGTCAAGGGTTGGGGTTAAGTGTTGATCTCTCCTGGAAGCTGGAAGGATCATTTTGAGGAACCGCATAATCTTGTGGTTATAGCCTTTTGTCAAAGGTAATACCTGAACTCTTTGGTGGGTTGGGATCCATTACTGTATACTGTTACTGCAGGGTGGCTTCCATGTGCCTTTCCATTGCATGTAAAATGAGAAAAGGACTTCTGAAGTGGCAAACTAGGATGGTATCTCCTTACCTTATGAAAGGACACCAGGGAAATATTTTATATATCAGGGAAAATGGCACTCAGCATCATTGGAAACTGCAATGACAGAGAGGTGGAGAGAAGAGAGTGACTGATGGTCTAATTCTGAGTTTATAAGGAGCAATGTAAGTCTTCCCAGACCATAGAGTGAACAGTGAACAGCCTGTACATCTTCCATATGTGTGTGGTGGGCATTTGAGATTTTGCTAATCCATTATGTAGCCATATGGAACTTTGGAGAAGATTTATGACTGTGTAAGATGAGGTACTAAAGGAGGTCCTATGGGAGTATGGAGGACTGTAATAAATTTTCTATGCTATGCAGTTCCTCTGCCATCACAGAAAGAGCTGTGACCACATCTATATCACTGCTGAACTTATTTAGGTAGGTGTCTGATTCCACCAACTCTGCATCTTATCACAACTCTTCTTCATGAATTTTTGTCCATAGGGTGAAGGATGTGTCCAAAACTGGGGAGAGTGTCAGTTTTAGGACCTAGAGGTACCCACCTCTATTTGCAGCTAAGATTATAATGTCCTTTTAGTGTCATAGGACAGTGAAATCTGATGTACCATCATCTGATTTTCTAGTGAGTGTAAAGGAACTGAGGTTAAGTCAGCACTTCCAAATGTAAGACCATGTTGTTCTTCTGGGGGAAAAAAGAGTGGATAGCTTCATTTAGCGGACATGATGACAAACCTCAATGGCTGCAGTTCTGTAGAAAACTTTGTCGTACTGAAGTGTAAGGAATTGTTACCCAAAGTCTTAAATTAGAGATCCGTCTATGTCCCCATCCTGATACGGTGAAGAGTTGTATCAGTTACCAAAAGAAGAGCACTGTGAGCATGAGCAGCAGTAATGGGGGTTGTTGGGGTCACTGTGAGCATGAGCAGCAGTAATGATGGTTGTTGGGGTCACTGTGAGCATGAGCAGCAGTAATGATGGTTGTTGCGGTCACTGTGAGCATGAGCAGCAGTAATGATGGTTGTTGAGGTCACTGTGAGCATGAGCAGCAGTAATGATGGTTGTTGGGATCACTGTGAGCATGAGCAGCAATAATGATGGTTGTTGGGGTCACTAAGCATGAGCAGCAGGAATGATGGTTGTTGGGGTCACTCTGAGCATGAGCAGCAGTAATGATGGTTGCTGGGGTCACTATGAGCATGAGCAGCAGTAATGATGGTTGCTGGGGTCACTGTGAGCATGAGCAGCAGTAATGATGGTTGTTGGGGTCACTGTGATAATGAGCAGCAGTAATGATGGTTGTTGGGGCCACTGTGAGCATGAGCAGACATAATGATGGTTGTTGGGGTCACTGTGAGCATGAGCAGCAGTAATGATGGTTGTTGGGGTCACTGTGAGCATGAGCAGCAGTAATTATGGTTGTTGGAGTCACTGTGAGCATGAGCAGCAGTAATGATGGTTGTTGGGGTCACTGTGAGTATGAGCAGCAGTAATGATGGTTGTTGGGGTCACTGTGAGCATGAGCAGCAGTAATGATGGTTGTTGGGGTCACTGTGAGCATGAGCAGCAGTAATGATGGTTGTTGGAGTCACTGTGAGCATGAGCAGCAGTAGTGATGATTGTTGGGGTCACTGTGAGCATGAGCAGCAGTAATGATGGTTGCTGGGGTCACTGTGAGCATGAGCAGCAGTAATGATGGTTGCTAGGGTCACTGTGAGCATGAGCAGCAGTAATGATGGTTGCTAGGGTCACTGTGAGCATGAGCAGCAGTAATGATGGTTGTTGGGGTCACTGTGAGCATGAGCAGACATAATGATGGTTGTTGGGGTCACTGTGAGCATGAGCAGCAGTAATGATGGTTGTTGGGGTCACTGTGAGCATGAGCAGCAGTAATGATGGTTGTTGCAGTCACTGTGAGCATGAGCAGCAGTAATGATGGTTGTTGGGTTCACTGTGTGCATGAGCAGCAGTAATGATGGTTGTTGGGGTCACTGTGGGTATGAGCAGCAGTAATGATGGTTGTTGGGGTCACTGTGGGTATGAGCAGCAGTAATGATGGTTGTTGGGGTCACTGTGAGCATGAACAGCAGCATTGATGGTTGTTGGGGTCACTGTGAGCATGAGCAGCAGTAATGATGGTTGTTCGGGTCACTGTGAGCATGAACAGCAGTATTGATGGTTGTTGGGGTCACTGTGAGCATGAGCAGCAGTAATGATGGTTGTTGGGGTCACTGTGAGCATGAGCAGCAGTAATGATGGTTGATTGGGTCACTGTGAGCATGAGCAGCAGTAATGATGGTTGCTGGGGTCACTGTGAGCATGAGCAGCAGTAATGATGGTTGTTGGGGTCACTGTGAGCATGAGCAGCAGTAGTAATGATGGTTGTTGGGGTCACTGTGAGCATGAGCAGCAGTAATGATGATTGGTGGGGTCACTGTGAGCATGAGCAGCAGTAATGATGGTTGTTGGGGTCACTGTGAGCATGAGCAGCAGTAATGATGGTTGTTGGGGTCACTGTGAGCATGAGCAGCAGTAATGATGGTTGTTGGGGTCACTGTGAGCATGAGCAGCAGTAATGATGGTTGTTGAGGTCACTGTGAGCATGAGCAGCTGTAATGATGGTTGTTGGGGTCATTGTGAGCATGAACAGCAGTAATGATGGTTGTTGGGGTCATTGTGAGCATGAGCAGCAGTAATGATGGTTGTTGGGGTCACTGTGAGCATGAGCAGCAGTAATGATGGTTGGGGTCACTGTGAGTATGAGCAGCAGTAATAATGGTTGTTGGGGTCACTGTGAGCATGAGCAGCAGTAATGATAGTTGTTGGGGTCACTGTGAGCATGAACAGCAGTAATGATGGTTGTTGGGGGTCACTGTGAGCATGAGCAGCATTAATGATGGTTGTTGGGGTCACTGTGAGTATGAGCAGCAGTAATGATGGTTGTTGGGGTCACTTTATGCATGAGCAGCAGTAATGATGGTTGTTGGGGTCACTGTATGCATGAGCAGCAGTAATGATGGTTGTTGGGGTCACTGTGAGCATGAGCAGCAGTAATGATGGTTAATGGGGTCACTGTGAGCATGAGCAGCAGTAATGGGTGTTGTTGGGGTCACTGTTTGAGCATGAGCAGCAGTAATGAGGGTTGTTGGGGTCACTGTGTGAGCATGAGCAGCAGTAATGAGGGTTGTTGGGGTCAGTGTGTGAGCATGAGGAGCAGTAATGAGGGTTGTTGGGGTCACTGTGTGAGCATGAGCAGCAGTAATGAGGGTTGTTGGGCTCACTGTCAATGATTTTTTTTAATTTCTCCAAGTCTTTTGGGTTTCTAATACCATGATGGGAATAGACCCCATTCCTAAGTCAAAGTTTCATAGTTTCATAGTATAGTACTAGGCTATCTGCCCTGGGGCATTTGTAAGCCTAGCCATAGTGATGTGGCTTTTGCCACCCCATGAAATGGTACAAAAATGTACAGAATAAATCTAGAATACTGTGCTCTGTCTAGTAGTTGACACAATGAAGGTCCCCTTATATAATAGAATTAGTCTAGCAGTGACACAGATGTGACCCCTGGGGTAAACTTACGATCTCCCATCCACTCATCAAGATTTCTCTTGAAGAGAGTCAGTGAGGGGCTCTGCCTAATACGGACTGGGATCCTATTCCAAAGCATGGGAAGCCTCTGGGTTATGAATCTATCCCTCCAGCATGTCCTATTCATACTTGTGCCGAGGTTTAAGTCTTTAGCTCTCGTGGTCCTGATGGATTTGGATTTTTTGAGGTGGAGCATGTCCATCAGATCCTGATTGGACATGGCCTTGTACGTCAGGCAGAGATCACCTCTGAGCAGGCGGTATGCTACTGAATAGAGCTGAAGTTTCTTTAGTCTGGCAGAATAAGACATATGTTGGAGACCCTTGATCCTTTTGGTGAGGTACTTTTGTGGTCTCTCCAGCTGTTGCAAATGCCGGGTGAGGTACATACCAAATGGGGCATTGTACTCAATCATGGGTCTGATGAGGGAGGAATATAGGGGTACAATAACATCCTTGGATCTGGATGTGAATCCCTTCATGATGAGGTGTGCAAGTTGAATGTTTTTCTAACCACTTTGGCAACGTGGGTGTCAAATGAGAGGTCACTGTCTACTTGGGTCCCTAGGTCTCTGATTACTTTTTCCATACTCAGTGGGTTGCTGTCTATGTGATAATTTGTGGGTACTTTGTTTTTCCAAAAGGGATGACTATACATTTTTGGCATTTAGTTTAAGGCCGTGACTACGGCACCAGTTGTCCATTTCAGTGAGGCCTTTTGTAGGATGTGTGTGTCTGCTGGTGTATCGACTATGGCGCCTAGTTTGCAGTCATCTGCGAACTTTGTCAGCCACAGCCCTCCCATGTTTGCTTTAACATCTGAGAAATAAATGCTGAACAAGAGGGTCCCAGGACAGATGCCTGTGGGACACCACTTGTGACTGGCTTTGAGTCTGACATTGCTCCAGCGATTTTAACTTTATGGGTTCTGTCCTTTAGCCAGTTTGCAACCCATCTAGTGACATAAGGGTATACTTTTAAGCTGTTGACCTTATCTATGATGTCTGTGTGGGGTATTGTGTCAAGGCCTTAGCCAAGTCCAGGTATGCTGTATGGCATGCTTTGCCCTCATCAATGGATCTAGTGACTGTTTCGTAAACGTCAACCAGGTTTAAAAGGCAGGATCTGCCCTTTACAAAGCCGAACTGGGTGGGGTCAAGTGTCTGTAGGTCCCCTATGTCTCTGTTTATGAGTTCCATAATGATTCTTTCCATAGCTTTGCAGACCAGGCTAGTTAAGCTTATGGGCGGTAGTTTCCAGGGTCTGTAGAGGCACCCCTTGTGGAGTGGGACCACCGTTGCTGTATTCCTGTGTTAAGGTGCATATCGGACAGTAAGGCTAAGGTTAAATAGCAGTTTTATGTCTGGGTTTAGCTCCTCTTGGAGTTCACGTAACACGCACCCGGGATACCGTCAGGTCCCATTGATGCTGAGTTTTTGCTTTGTTTAGGCGGTTCTCACTTGGACATCTGAGATGACAGGAGATTACATTCAGCTGGGATAAGTATTTCTTCTTTTGGGGGTGAAGGAGGGGAGAAATTTGCACTGAACCTGTCAGCCAGAATGTTAGCAATATCTGTGGGTTCCGTGTATTTTTTTGTTGTTGTGAACCAACCCTGAGCATATCTGAGGGTTTCTGCCCAAGTTTCTAACATAGCTGAAGAAGGCTTTGTGGTTATCTTTAGTGTCCTTAGCGATTTTTCTCTCAAAGTTTGCCTTGGATGTTTTTATGAGAGAATGTAGTTTTCTGCTAATGTTGATCAGAGATGTCTTCCCTTCATGGGATTTCGCTCTGACGTGCAGTAGCTTCCTTCTTTTGTTATACAATTTGTTTATGGCTGAGGTCCACCAGACAGGACGCTTACATTTGGTGGAGAGGGACTTGGATTTGTTTGGGATTGCATGATCCATGCATTCTTGGAGATGTCCATAGAAAGCATTTGTGAAGGATTCGGCATTGTGGGATGTGGTATCCACTGGCACAGTGAGCTTAAAGGATACCATCTCAGTCTTAAGAAGAGTGAAGTCTGCTTTTGAGAAGTTTTTCACTGTGGTCTTTTGTGCTGGGGGTGGAGGTGGGATATGTATATCCAGGGTGATTAGTTTGTGGTCAGATCTCACTAGTGAGGGGTATACTTCTGGTGTGGAGCATTTTGTCCCCATGTTTGTGATGATCAGGTCTAGTATATTATCTCCCCTAGTGGGAGAGGTGACTAGTTGTTCCAGTGCATTTGAATTTATGAATTCCAGGAACCTTTAGGCTAGGGTATTAGGGCTAGAATAATGTACCCAATCTATGTTTAGGTAGTTGAAGTCTCCCAGTATGATGGTATTTTGTGATACATTCATATCCTCCAATTTCTTCAGGAAGGCTGAGTGGGGTTCTTGAGATTGGGAGAGTGGTCTGTAACATGCTACCAGTTATATAGCAGTTTTGCCTATGGTTAGTTGCACCTGTATGGTCTCTGATGCTTCATGTGTTGCTACTAACCTAGAGGTGTGGGTGTCCTTTATGAATATGGACACTCCCCCTCCCTTTGTGGTTCTGCCCGGGTTTTGGGGCCGAAAAGCATGATACGAGGTATAGCCTGGTAGTGCTGGGGTGCTCTCAGGAGCCTTGAACCAGGTTTCAGTTACTGCACAGATGTCGATGTTCTCCATGCTGAGGAGTGCATCAAGTGCCTGCATCTTGAGATTTAGACTTCTGGCGTTGAGCAGCATTACCCTTAGTTTTTTTCCATTTTTGTTTTCTAAGGAGGTGGGTTTGTCTTTTGAGCCTTGCCTAAAAAAGGCACCATGGGGGTGGCAAGAGCCTTAGCCAACATCCGGAAGCCCAGTGGTGACAGGTGTAAGCCATTCCTTGCGAAGCAGCGTGGCTTGTCCAACATATCATTCCAGGCAGACAGACATTGGATCCCCTTAGAATGACACCAGTACTTGAGCCAATTGTTAAAGCTGATCATCTTGTCTTTGTATTGTGGTATCATTCTTGGTGAGGGCAAGATGCTGCTCAGGGTCAGGGTCATACCAGCCTGGGCTGCATAATTGGAGAGCTCCTCTATGTCTCTTTTCATGTAGTCCAGGGAGGTACATCTCAGGTCATTCACACCAGCATGGACAATGACGGAGTCATATTTGTACTTGCTTTGGAGTGACCTGAGTGCGTGTGTTATGTGGCGGATCCTAGCTCCCGATAGACAGCTCACAGTCACCTTCTCCTTGTTCAGCCTGGTCAGTGGGACATCAGTGTGTCTGACTATGGAGTCACCTATTAATAGTGTATCAGGCAAGGTGTTTGGCCTTAAGGGCTGTGATTGGTCGACACACTGATTTATTGAAGTATGTGTTGCATGTGTTTTGTTTTGAGGTGGTGGATTTTTGGATGTCTGCTTTGGGAGCCTCTGTTGTTTTGGTAAGTTTTTTATTAGAGCCTCCGAGTATATCTTTGTGTTTTTATGTGTTTGGTTTGCAGTTGTGGTAGGTCTATGTGGGACTGGGATTGTTGTGTGTGTGGTTGCCATCTCCTCCTGTCTGGTCATGCCAGCCCTGAGTTGAGAGAGTTCAGCCTCCAGTTTGGCTATATAGTTGCATCTCTCACATGTATTTGTGTTTGCTGGGAGGAGGTGAGGGTTGTCTGTGTACATGAGACAATTGTAGCATTGTCTCAAGATACTCAGATTGACCAGCTGAACTGGAGACGACGCCAGTAATCTACCACTCCACATGCTAGAACAGTATAAGGGAGTGGTATACCTTTAAGGGAAGTGGATATTCACAGGGGTGGTAAGTAGATGTAATGCTTTACTTAGTACGAGAGTGCCTACTTAGTAGAGAAGTATTGAAAACAAGTGCTA
This sequence comes from Protopterus annectens, assembly GCF_019279795.1. Taxonomy (NCBI): domain Eukaryota; kingdom Metazoa; phylum Chordata; order Ceratodontiformes; family Protopteridae; genus Protopterus; species Protopterus annectens. The sequence continues at coordinate 394,895,297 of NC_056739.1, read as the reverse complement.
GACTTATAATACAGTGAGTAGTCTGGTTATACTAAGAGTAGAGCTTCCTTAAGGGAAAATTTGAAGAGCAGACTTGGCGGAGCCACAAAAAGTTTAACCGGCGCTGCAATGCGCACAACCGCGCAAAGCCGTGCAAATGAGGATTTCAAACAGTGAACTACAAAAGAGCTAGAAATGGTCCAAAACAACCAATTACTACAGCTTCTTGTGCTGAGGTCACTTCCCCCAAGGACAGGTAGGCTGCTCAAGGCTCCCTACTCCCACTGGTGAGCAAAGAAACTTCCTTCTATCCAAGTAAGGTAATGGACAACACAGGAACTACACCACAGCCCAGAATACAGCAATGCCTGTAAACTGGTCTAAACTAGTCGAGGAAGGCGGGAAAACAAGGATTATTTTTTGTTTTTGGTAGAAACACACAGAAAATGCAGAAACAGTGATAAATTAGTTACACAGGCTAGCACACTTTAGTGGGCAGCCTCCACAGTTAAATTAAACAAACAAACAAGCAAACTTTCGATCAAATTCGACTAAAATGTAACTTTAAGTGCAGATTTTAAAATAATGCAGCAATCAGTTAAAAAACAGTTCAGGTTAGTTCAAGGTAAGCTACAGAAGCTATTTCAAGTGAAAAAAAGCAAAGATACTTAAATCCAGAAGGTAGTCGCTTTTCTGAGTTCCCTGCTGCTAGGACCACTCTGTAAACCCACGTGGAGCTTGTCTGAGCAGTATAGCCAGAAAAATTAAAGTTCATGAAATTAGTATTGTTTTAATCTTTGATGTCAACAAAAAGTGCTCTTCGTGGCACCCGCAGTGTGCCCAGTAATGACTCCTTCTGCAGTTCGTATGGAGTTACATGTACTGGTAGCATATCTAAATACGACTGTAGATTCATTTTTATAAGACCCATTGCTCCTACTGCTATTGGAACTGCCTGGGTATCTTTCTTCCACATTGCTCTCGTTTCTGCCTGCAGATCCTGATATTTTATGACTTTATGTCTCTCTGTACATAAGACACTGTAGTCACTGGGTGTGGCAATTTCAATGATCAATGCTACTCTTGTCATCTTTTCTTGGATCACTATATCTGGTTTTCTAGCATCTATCTTTTAAACTGCTGGTAAAGGATGATCCCATATGATGTAAACTTCTTTATTTTCTATGATGCTTTGTGGCTCACGTTTCCAGTGGTTTTCAGCCACTTCAATACCATAATGTTTGCATAATCCCCAGTGCAACATTCTCGCCACATTATTATGCCTTTCAGTATACAGTCCTCTTGCCATTAGTATGTCGCAACCAGCAATGAGGTGTGTGACTGTTTCCAATTCGGTTTCAGTGACAGTGTGGTGAGTTTGGTTATGTGAAAGAACCACAGAGTGCAGCCACTGCTTCACATATTCCAGATGATACAGCTAATATAATAATGAAAAGGATGCTTCTTGATGGGCTCTTACCAAAATTGGATCAAGGCTTGTTCACTGAAAAGAGGCCCAAGGCCAGATGTAGGCTACGTCTGGAGGGATTATAGCTTCTGGCTGGCATTGGACTACTTAGAGAGATAACCCTTCTCTGCAAACAAATTACAGTAGTCTATTTTTGGGGAAAGGGAAATGTTCTCTGTCCTCCTTACCTCCAAAACCTTCAGTGGGAGTAAAAGCAAAGTAGATGAACAGCAGATACTTTTTAAATCCAAAGCAGGTATCAGCGGTTGAAGAATGAGAACGAAAGAGTAAGCAAAATAACACTTTCACACATATATATTTTGTTACTTCACATTTTCTAAAAACTTGAAAAATTTTCTGTCTAAGATGCAGGGAAATTGCAGTTAGGGGTAGATTTACTGCAGTTTATTGGTTTAATATACATGACTGATAAACATATATTACTGACTTTTCTGTCTCAGTTATAGGCTGCCTGTAATATTAATCATGCTTGGTATGAGAATTGTAAGGGGAAGACTGACCTAATAAGTTCTGTGTAAAATGAATTAAGTTCTTTTTTGGCTTTGTTTTCTGCTGTCAGTATTTCCAACATTTTGTGTTAGTCAAACACCACATCAGCTAAATCATATAAATGTATTCAAAGTGTTATTACACTTAAAGTGTGTAGTTGTGTAATGCAGTCTTTTTGTATCAATGACTGCATTCCTCACACACTTCAGTAGAGCTTTTATATAATCTTGAGGTAATGTCTTTGTGATAAGATATACAAGCAACTCTATTTTTGGCTTAGAGCTAGCAGAACTGGGAAAAATCTGTCATTGGTACCCTAAGATTCTCCCTCGTGTAGGACATGGAATTGTTCTTTTATTCCCCTCAGAGCTTGTTTCCTTAAGTAGCTATTTCCTCAACATTTTTACTTGCTTCATATTTTTTTAATGGCCCCTCTTTCTCAAAGCTGGAATGACCTTGCAGGAAGAAAATACATGAGGTTGTTGGGGGGGACAGTGGGGCTTGATTCTCTGCAAGAGTGTTTATTTTTAGTTATCTGGTTGTGAAAAATCTGGTATAGCTCAAGTATATGAAGTTTTCATGCATTTATGTGCAAGAAATTGTGTTTGGGGCTTTGTTTCAATTAGTTACAGTTGACTAGTCCCACACAATAAGTGCTATGAGCTTATAGTAGGTAAATACTAGGCACTTGCAAGCCTGACCAGTAAACTATACTCAAAGGTTAACTCCAGCCTCATGAAGGCAAACCCAGTACTGAACCAGGGAGAATCTAAGGCTTCCCATCCAATCATCTAAGTTTACCTTGAAGGTGGAAAGGGTGCTACAATGCTTGACATGCAGTGGAAATTTGTTTCTGAGGTGGGTGATAGATTCATATACAACATGTGACTTCACTTGAACACACTTTCGTGTCTGGGGGCTCCGAGCTCTAGCAGTTGAATCACATATTGGTTTCATCATAGAAAAGATATTTAGGGTCTATATCACAATGTCAAACAAAAGTTTGATCATTGTAATATTGAACCCTAAAAGTCCGAAACCCTCCCCCAGGGAAAAAAAATCGCTGTTCTGTGACAAAAAAAAAACTTAAACTAAAGGCCCTCCACATACCCCCTAGATATACCAACTCCGAGATCGCACCACATGGAGGAAATAGCAAAGCCACGAAAATGGCACACCGATTTTTTTCCCTGGGAAAAAAGTTGATGTGCTGTGGCTTTGCTGTTTTCAACTTTCGGACTTTAGGGTCAGATATTGCAATGTTCAAACTTGTTTTAGTTCCACATTGTAATATAGACCCGATACTTAGGTTTGATAATACATATTGACTGAGTATCATTATGACATTTCTTCAAGCTTAGGGGTTGGGAGGGTGACTTAATGGCTAAGGTGTTTGCCTTACAAACACAAGGTGCAGGCTTTGAGTCTGACAAGGGATAATTGGCTCGCAAGGGCAGTTAGCTTAGTATTAAACTATGAACCTATGAACTTAGTGCTGTTTGTACCTCTTTGACATGCAAGAAGTATTTTATTTATTTATTTATTTTATTTATTTTACATTTGTTTACCGGGAAAGTCCAATTCGATATATGTCCATTTTCAGCGGAGGCCCAGGGAGAAAAGCTCTGGAAAGCAGAGTATAAATACATTAGGAAAAATAGAAACATTTAGAGATAAGTATAATATGCAGTTTTCAGTAGGGTGACAAACATGGATAAAACATAGTAGACAACATCAAAATCATGCAGCTTCAATTTCAGACAATAATACATGGAGTTATGGGCTAAGTCCCTTCAAGAATTCATACACTTATTAGATTATAAGATTGAAATGCTTAGGGAGAGTTTGCAGGAACAGCGGGTGTTGATTAGTCAGGGTTTAATCAGGGACACTGCCAATGCTGTTGTAAGTATAATTTGAGGCTTTTTTTGAACTGGGTTAAGAAAGATTGGTGAGTAAGTTCGGCAGGTAGCATATTCCAAGTTTTGCCTACTGATTTGGCGAATAGTGAGACCCCAGCCACATTTATGCTCTTAGTTGTTTGTACCAGCAATTTGTCAGCAGAGCGTAGTGTCCTCAGGTTGCTGTATGGTTTGATGATCTTATTTAGTGCTTGTGTTTTTTTGGGTTGCTATAGTATTTTGTGGGTTATTATAAGTTGGTTGTATCGGAGAAGACTGGGCCACTCTAGCCATCCTAGTTGAGTTAGGTTGATACAATGGTGGGTCCTAGAGGTCGCACCGGTAGCAGATCTAGCAATATGGTTGTAACAACTAGCAAGTTTGGTAAGGGAGGCTTGGTTCAGGTTAGTGAAGAAGGGGGAGGCATAGAGGAGGGTAGATAGTAGGTGGGACAGAGCGATAGTGGTTCTTGCAAAAGGAGTGAGGAAGGGTTTGATCCTGTATAGGGAGCCCATTTTTTTGTTGACAGATTTGATGGCTTGATTGACATGGATATCATATTTTAGAGCATTATCATCTATGATGCCCAGGAGTTTTGTGTGAGTATCTGGGGGATATAATTGTGCCATTGGTGGAACGTATAGTAAAGAATGGTGAGGAGGATTTCCAGGTGGGGGAAAAGATGATCAGTTTAGTTTTGTTGGGGGTTAATAGAAGCTGTTTGTTTGAAAACCATTTTTCTACATCATTGAAAGTATTCTGGATTAGGGTTATAAGCTCAGTTGAGGAGGAGGCAGTACATATTAAAGTAGAGTCGTCCCTGTATTGGATGCAGGTGGCCTTGGGAGTGATGGTGGGTAGGTCATTGATAAAGACTGAGAAGAGTAGTAGTCCTAGTATGGAGCCTTGGGGGACTCCAAGAGTAATGGGTAGATGTGTGGATAGGGTATTCTGCCATAAAACTGCTTGTTGTCTATCAAACACGTAAGATTGGAACCATTTAATAGAGCTACTATTCAGTGACAGTTCCTTCAGGGTATGGAGAAGTATTGGTGATTGACCATATCAAACGCCTTAGCGAGATCTAGGAAGAGAGCTGAGGTAAGTTTGTTACTGTTTTGATTGGTGTTGACAGAGTTAGAGAAGGATAGGAGGGGTGAAGTGGTGCTGTGGTGTGACCTAAAACCATGCTGAGAGTTGGCCAGTAGTTTATTTTGGGTGAGGTAGTGCATTAATTGGTTGTGGACCCACTTTTCCATAATTTTGGCCAGTGGTGATAGCATGGCTGTTGGTCAAAAGTTTGAAAGGTCTAAAGAATTCCCTCCTTTATGAAGGGGAATGACATGGGAGACCTTCCCTAGAGAGGGGATAGTGGCTTCAGTCACGGTGCGGTTTTATTATGATCGAGACAGGGTATGCGATGGCATCTGCCGCTTTTTGTAAATATTCCGGTGGGAGGAGATCAGCTGCCAGGGTAGTGGGCTTTAGTTTGTTAATTAGAGATCGGATGGTCGATGTAGATACATGTATTGTCAAGCCTAAATATTGGGTATTCAACAGAAAAATAAGAAGCAACTGGTAATGCTCAACCTAAACAGTGTACTGCAGTTAGTTTTCTGTAGTCAGGAAAACTTCAAACAAGTAAATAAATTTTAGGAAAATGCCTGGAAAAATTTACTGTTAGGTAGTATTTACTGTACTCCAACTTGCTATTGGTATGTGATAGTGTTGACTCTACTGCCTTTCTCTCTCTCATAGTAAAAAAATTGCTTTCCAGTGAATGTTTTAAATGCCTTTATTCAACGGATTTGAAATAAATATAATTAGTTAAACAACTCCAGTGACAATACATAAACATGACTCATTTTAAATGTATTTCCTTCTTTTTTTTTTGCCCCAAGGCACAATAATCTGTATACCTCTCAAGTGTCCAGAGTTTTCCCTCATATGTTTGGTCGGTCTCTCATAACATTAGTTGTTTTCTGGCAAATCACCGAGGACTGAAGTCACTAAATAATGACATACATTTGAATTTTAGATTTTATATCGTTCAAAAAATGAGTAGAAGCAAAACTCCTGTTATTCTGGCAATGTTATAAGTTTATAAAAGCAATATTCAAAATCTGATATTACTTTTTAGGCCTTTATCCCTCCATTATTTGTCCAGGTTTCTTTTATTAAGAGGTTGATGTCTGTCACAGATGTGATTGTTAGAGTAACCATATGAAATGTCAGAACCTGACAGAGTAAGTCCTGAAA